>NC_134400.1:152027781-152290401 GCF_050003625.1 Haematobia irritans | reverse complement strand
ATTAATATACTGAAAAAAGAGAATGACAATTTAATAATTTAATAAAAACACGTTATTCACCAAAAAAAAGTGAACCCACCGTGGAAGAAAATGTAGGTTTATTTTAGAAAATCTTAACTAAAAAGTTTTCTAATTGCAACATGTTACAAATAAGTTAATACTTTTTGTCAAATTGAAGAAAATTTATTAAAAATAATTAATTTTTTTCTCTTGTTTAAGAAAATTTCATATGTTGAAAGACAAAATTGGATTTAAAAATTGTTAAAATGTCTTTAGCGCTATACGAAGTTCATGACAGGTACAATTTGAGTAATATTTACTCATTTGAGAGACTTATGAACTCAATTTAAGCAAACTTCTGCCATTTTAGGAAAATATGAACTATTTTATTATACCCTGCTCCACACTGTGGAACAGGGTATTATAAGTTAGTGCATATGTTTGCAACACCCAGAAGGAGACGAGATAGACACATGGTGTCTTTGGCAAAAATGCTCAGGGTGGGCTCTTGAGTCGATATAGCGATGTCCGTCTGTCCGTCTGTCCGTCTGTCCGTGAACACATTTTTGTAATCAAAGTCTAGGTCGCAGTTTTAGTCCAATCGACTTCAAATTTGGCACAAGTATGTGTTTTGGCTCAGAATAGATCCCTATTGATTTTGGAACAAATCGGTTCAGATTTAGATATAGCTCCCATATATATATTTCGCCCGATATGGGCTCATATGGCCCCAGAAGCCATAGTTTTACCCTAATTTACTTAAAATTTTGCACAAGAAGAACAATTAGTACTATAGTCAAGTGTGCCAAATTTATTGAAATCAGTTCAGATTTAGATATAGCTCCCATATATATCTTTCGCCCGATATGGACTAATACGGTCCCAGAAGCCAGAGTTTTATCCCAATATGGTTGAAATTTTGCACAGGGAGTAGAATTAGCATTGTAGCTATGCGTGCCAAATTTGGTTGAAATCGGTTCAGATTTAGATATAGCTCCCATATATAGCTTTCGATTTACACTCATATGACCACAGAGGCTAATTTTTTGCTCCGATTTAGTTGAAATTTTGCACAGGGAGTAGAATTAGCATTGTAGCTATGCGTGCAAAATTTGGTTGAAATCGGTTCAGATTTAGATATAGCTCCAATATATAGCTTTCGGCCGATTTACACTCATATGACCACAGAGGCCAATTTTTAACTCCGATTTAGTTGAAATTTTGCACAGGGAGTAGGATTAGCATTGTTGCTATGCGTGCCAAATTTGGTTGAAATCGGTTCAGATTTAGATATAGCTCCCATATATAGCTCTCGCCCGATTTACACTCATATGACCACAGAGGCCAATTTTTAACTCCGATTTAGTTGAAATTTTGCACAGAGAGGAGAATAAGCATTGTTGCTATGCGTGCCAAATTTGGTTGAAATCGGTTCAGATTTATATATAGCTCCCATATATATGTTTTTCTGATTTCGACAAAAATGGTCAAAATACCAACATTTTCCTAGTAAAATCGCCACTGCTCAGTCGAAATGTTGTAAAAAATGACTCTAATTTCCCTAAACTTCTAATACATATATTCGATAAATCATAAAATAAACTTTTTCGAAGTTTCCTTAAAATTGCTTCAGATTCAAACGTTTCCCATATTTTTTTTACTAACATTGTGTTCCACCCTAGTGCATTAGCCGACTTAAATTTTGAGTCTATAGATTTTTGTAGAAGTCTATCAAATTCTTCCAGATCGAGTGATATTTAAATGTATGTATTTGGGACAAACCTTTATATATAGCCCCCAACACATTTGACGGATGTATATGGTATCGAAAAATTTAGATCCACAAAGTGGTGCAAGGTATAATATAGTTGGCCCCCGCCCGACTTTAGACTTTCCTTACTTATTTTTTAGTAAAATTGTGCACTATATTTGTATACAACTATGTTTTCTTATTTTTAGTTCACGTCATTAAAAATAGCAAAAAATTATTCAAATAAGGAACATTTACTCATATTGTGTAAAATTTAACTAAAATCAACTAATCATGGCGTTACATACAAATGCACAAACTTATTATACCCTGTACCACAGTAGTGGTGAAGGGTATAAAAACAAGTGAGTAAGGTAGAAAGTCGAGCGGGCCCGACAATATTATACCCTAAACAGCCCCTACTGAAGTAGTAAACATTGTTTGTGGGGTATGAGTGGTATAGGATTGGGAGATAACCCGAATTTCCATATGGAAGTACATTAAGGGGTACATAGTTATGGGAGTTTTATCACAATCTGAACAGAATGTCTGATATTACGAGCTATAGTTGATTCTGAACCTACAGAGTTTTATGCCACTAATATTGATTCCATTTTTAAACAAGTAAGTAAAATAGAAAGTCGGGCGGGGCCGACTATATCATACCCTAAACCACCCTTACTGAATTAGTAATCGTAAGCATTTGTGGGCTAACATTGATATAGGTCTGGGAGATAAACCGCTGTTGCATATTTAAGAAAATTAAGGGGTACATGTTTATGGGAGCTTTGTCTCAATCTGACTATAGCTCATAGTCAGTGTTGCCAGGGAAAATGTTCGGTTTACCCTACAAGGACAATAAAAGTCCCTTCTTTCCCATACATTCCCAAACAATTTTCCGTACAATATTTTTCGTTAAATTTAAACAAATTTTATAAAACAAAAATGGTTCTAAGTACTTTATTATCTTAAAACAGTTGGTAGAATTCTACCAAAAATAGTATTTTTTTTTTTTTTTGGTTAAATCTCTATAGAAATAAAATTTTGGAAAACGTTTTTATAAATAAATTTTTTTGAGAAATTTTTCTATAGAAATAAAATTTGATAATAAATGTTATAGAAACAAAATTTTGAGAAAAAAATTCTATAGAAATAACATTTTGAGAAAAATTTTTATAGAAATAATATTTTGAAGAAAAAAATCTATAGAAATACAATTTTGACAAAATTTTCTATAGAAATAAAATGTTGACAAAATTTTCTACAGGAATAAAGTTTTGACAAAAATTTCTATAGAAATATTTGTTTGGTAGATTTGTGGTAATTTGTGGTAATCTTAAAATTTGTTGGCACGAGTGGTAACTGTTGTTACCACACATTGTTAAAGATCAAGCGGTGCCGGCTTCTAAATTCCTCCTCTAGAGCCACCAAAATGTAAAAATTATTACAAATTGTGTTGAGTTAAAATGTCCCTACATTATGGCCCTACGTCCCTACAAGACGCTAAATATTAGAAAAAACCTACATACTTCTAGCAACACTGGCTGTAGTTGATATTGCACCTACGGGGTTAGTATGCCACCTATATCTAAATCTGAACCGATTTCGATGATTTTTTGCACATACAGTAAGTGCTATAGAAAATTAGATTGGACCATTTTTGAGTCAGATCGCTTGATGAATAAGAGACTTATGGCCAAATTTTGCAAAATCGGGCGATACATATATATGGGAGCTATATCGAACTCTGAACCGATTTCAATGAAATTCGGCACGATTAAAGTGTGGTTAATTGGATTACTTTGTGGCAAATTTGACGCCGATCGGTTTGTAAATGAACGCCATCTGACCCCATTTATCGAAATCGGACGATACATTTATATGGGAGCTATAGCTAAAGTTGATCCGTTTTTTTTTTCAAATTCAACAGCATTCGTCCCTGTAGCAAAAAAACGCCACACACCAAATTTCATCAAAATTGGTTAATAATTGCGACCGGAATCCTGCGAACAACAAATACATGGACGGACAGCCACCAAGCGCTAGATCAACTCAGAAGGTGATTCTGAGTCGATCGGTATATATTTTATGTCTAAAATCAATATTTCTGGTAGGCACATTTTTTGGCACATCAAAGTTATTATACCCTGACCACTATGTGGTTTACGGTATAATGATGTACCCTATTTTATTTAACCACATAACCATCCTCTACGTTTTCTGAAAATTTCAAATAAATTGGTTTTCGAGGTTATCCGGAACGTACAAATAAAGAAACATAATTCGGTGTTTATATACATTGATCATATTTGGAAGATATCGATTGGTTTGTTGCACCTACTCTGTCGGAGAATTTTTAAACTAAAAATGTTGATATTTAAGCTTTCATTTTAATTCGGTAAAATGGTTTATGTCTATGCTAAATATCTACAATAGTAAGCATGGGTGTGTGTACAAACTACACAAGCATATTCGAATGCTGATATTCTCTCTGCTATTGCTATTAGCAAGGAATACAATAGCACTAATTGAGTCCATGTTATTCACTAACTTTAACATGTTTTGTTAAAGCAACAGGCCCCATAAATACGTAACAGCTATTGAGAGTTTTTCCAGTTCAAACTAATAAACGCTCATTTATTGGAGGCTGGTACCAGTGTTGCCAGTATTGAGGATACTTTTTCGTGGATGGAGGCAAAATTTTTATTTGGGAACTTGGAAATTTGGTGGGGAATTTCCATAAATTTGGGGAGTTTTTGTGGGGATTTTTTTTTTCGAAATTTGTTTAGTGTAATAGACCAGGTTTACAACAATGGTTTACGTGCAATTCTTTTTATATGCATTATTAAAGAAGAAGCAAAGCGAATCGAAAATTTAAAAAGGAAACTTTGTTCCTCTTTATTGCACGGCATATATAGGGAGCAAGAGAAGCAATTGGACTACAAACGGACTCAGGGTTTTATTTTGATGCTTCCAGCGCTAATTTATAATTTTACTTGGCTTGGCTAAGATTTTTTTTCTACAAATGTGAAATCAATTCGTGGGAACTTGGGCCTAAATGTAGTCCTCTATCAGTTTTTTATCGCAGATTTGGACAATATATCCCATAAATATAGAAACTGTGAAAATGGGTTACCTTCATATTAATCTATCACCCAATTTTATTACTTGAGTAGTTAGAACTAAATTTTCGTTCATAAATACATGGTGGCCGAAGTCCCATTTTCATTTCTCGAGTATTTCGTAGACGATTGTCTGTCTCCTGGCTTCGTGTGTCGAAGTTTTGATCAAATTGCAACTCGTAAACTAATAAAATATTTATATTTTTATACCCTCCACCATAGGATGGGTGTATATTAACTTTGTCATTCCGTTTGTAACACATCGAAATATATATATATATATATATATATATATATATATATATATATATATATATATATATATATATATATATATATATATATATATATATATATATATATATATATATATATATATATATATATATATATATATATATATATATATATATATATATATATATATATATATATATATATATATATATATATATATATATATATATGAGCATGTCCCTCCGTCCGTCCGTCCGTCTGTTGAAATCACGTTAACTTCCCAACGAAACAAGCTATCGACTTGAAACTTGGCACAAGTAGTTGTAAGTGATGTAGGTCGGATTGTATTGCAAATGGACCATATCGGTCCACTTTTACGTATAGCCCCCATATAAACGGACCCCCAAATTTGGCTTGCGATTGCTCTAAGAGAAGCATATTTCATCCGATCCGGCTGAAATTTGGTACATGGTGTTGGTATATGGTCTCTAATACTCACGTAAAAATTGGCCCATATCGGTCAATAATTATATATAGCCCCCATATAAACCGATCCCCCGATTTGGCTTGTTGAGCCTCTAAGAGAAGCAAATATTATCCGATCCGGCTGAAATTTGGCACATGGTGTTGGTATATGGTCCTTAACATCCTTGCAAAAATTGGTTCACATGGGTCCATAATTATATATAGCCCCCATATAAACCGATCCCCCGATTTGAACTCCGGAGCCTCTTAGAGGGGCAAAATTCATCCGATCCGGTTGAAATTTGGTACGTGGTGTTAGTATATGGTCTTTAACAACCACATAAAAATTGGTTCATATTGGTCCATAATTATATATAGCCCCCTTATAAAACGATTCCCAGATTTGGTTTGCGGATCCTCTAAGAGAAGCAAATTTCATCCGATCCGGCTGAAATTTGGTACGTTGTATTCGTATATAGTCTCTAACAACCATTCAAAAATTTGTCCATATTAGTCCATAATTATATATAGCCCCCATATAAACCAGATTTGAACTCCGGAGCCTCTTGGAGGAGCAAAATTCATCCGATCCGGTTCAAATTTGCAACGTGGTGTTAGTATATGGCCGCTAATAACCATGCCAAAATTGCTCCATATCGGTCTATAGTTATATATAGCCGATCCCCAATCACACAAAAATTGGTCCATATTGGTTCATAATCATGGTTGCCATTCGAGTCAAAAATAATCTAGCAAAATTTTATTTCTATAGAAAATTTTTGCAAAATTTTATTTTTATAGAAAAATTTTGTCAAAATTTGAATTCTATAAAGAATGTTGTCAAAATTTTAATTCTATAGAGAATATTGTCAAAATGGAAAATGTTTGTCAAAATTGAAGATTTTGTCAAAATTTTATTTCTGTAGAAAATTTTGTCAAAATGTTATTTCTATAGAGAATATTGTCAAAATGGAAAATGTTTGTCAAAAGTGAAAATTTTGTCAAAATTTTATTTCTATAGAAAATTTTGTCAAAATGTTATTTCTATATAAAATTTTGATAAAATCGTATTTCTATAGAAAATTTTGTCCAAATTTTACTTCTATAGAAAATGTTGTCAAAATTTTATTTCTATAGAAAATTTTGTCAAACTTAATTATATACGTATTTACCCAAGTAATTCGATTGTGGATGACAGTCTTCAGTAGAAGTTTCTACGCAATCCATGGTGGAGGGTACATAAGCTTCGGCCTGGCCGAACTTACGGCCGTATATACTTCTTAACTTTAAAATTATTACGAATTTATTTCTTTATTTTTTCCTCATACAAATTTCTCAAGCCTTTATTGGGGATTTTTGTGAAGAATTTTAAGTGTCCGAATTTGTGGACAAGAACAGGAAAAATACTGTCAGCACTGAATGCTCCCCTCAAACAGTGTGGCCAGTATTTTGCAGTTCTTGTCTTCAAATTTGGATGCTTTCGTCCCCGAAAATCATCAATTTATATTCAAATTTCTCACAAAAATTCCCAATAATTTTTTAACAAAACAAACCCCTTTATAATAAATTGTACCACGGTTAGTTTTTTTAATTTTGGTATGGTTATTAGCGGCCATATACTAACACCAAGCTGCAAATTTCAACCGGATCGGATGAATTTTGCTTCTCCAAGAGGCTCCGGAGATCAAATCTGGGGAACAGTTTATATGGGGGCTATATATAATTATGGACCGATATGGACCAATTTTTACATGGTTGTTAGAGACCATATAACACCGCGTACCAAATTTCAACCGAATCGGATGAATTTTGCTCCTCCAAGAGGTTCCGGAGGTCAAATCTTGGGATAGATTTATATGGGGGCTATATATAATTATGGACCGATATGGACCAATTCTTGCGTGTTTGTTAGAGACCACATACTAACACCACGTTCAAAATTTCAACCGGATCGGATGAATTTTGCTCCTCCAAGAAGCTCCGGAGGACAAATCTGGGGATCGGTTTATATGGGGGCTATATATAATTATGGACCGATATGAACCAATTCTTGCATGGTTGTTAGAGACCATATAATAATACCGCGTACTAAATGTCAAACGGATCCGATAAATTTTGCTCCTGCAAGAGGCTCAAATCTGGAGATCGGTTTATATGGGGGCTATATAATTATGTACCGATATGGACCAATTTTTCCATGGTTGTTAGAGACCATATACTAATACCATGTACCAAATTTAACACCGCGTACCAAATTTCAACCGACTCGGATGAATTTTGCTCCTCCAAGAGGTTCCGGAGGTCAAATCTTGGGTTTGATTTATATAGGGACTATATATAATTATGGACCGATATGGACCAATTCTTGCGTGTTTGTTAGAGACGACATACTAACACCACGTTCCAAATTTCAACCGGATCCGATGAATTTTGCTTTTCCAAGAAGCTCCGGAGGACAAATCTGGGGATCGGTTTATATGGGGGCTATATATAATTATGGACCGATATGAACCAATTCTTGCACGGTTGTTAGAGACCATATAATAACGTACCAAATTTCAACCGGATCCGATAAATTTTGCTCCTCTAAGAGGCTCCGGAGGTCAAATCTGGAGATCGGTTTATATGGGGCCTATATAATTATGGACCGATATGGACCAATTTTTGCATGGTTGTTAGAGACCATATACTAATACCTTGTACCAAATTTCAGCCAGATCGGATGAAATTTGCTGCTCTTAGAGGATCCGCAAACCAAATCTGGGGATCGGTTTATATGGGGGCTATATATAATTATGGACCTATGTGAACCAATTTTTGCATGGTTGTGAGAGACCATATACTAACACCACGTACCAAATTTCAACCGGATCGGATGAATTTTGCTCCTCTAAGAGGCTCCCGGGGTCAAATCTGGGGATCGGTTTATATGGGGGCTATATATAATTATGGAGCGATATGGACCAATTTTTACACGGTTGTTAGAGACAATATACTAACACCACGTACCAAATTTCAACCGAATCGGATGAAATTTGCTCCTTCAAGAGGATCTGGAGATCAAATCTGGGGATCGGTTTATAAAAGTGGACCGATATGGCCCATTGGCAATACAATCCGACCTATATCAATAACAACTACTTGTGCCAAGTTTCAAGTCGATAGCTTGTTTCGTTCGGAAGTTAGCGTGATTTCAACAGATGGACGGACATGCTTAGATCGACTCAGAATTTCACCACGACCCAGAATATATATATGGGGTCTTTGAGCAATATTTCGATGTGTTACAAACGGAATGACAAAGTTAATATAACCCCCCATTCTATGGTAGAGGGTATAAAAATGACTTAGACTACTATAGACCGAACAAAGCTCTTGGCCCTTTTTGGATTGGAAATTTTTAAAACTTTGGTCACAGACTACGTAGAATACCAAGTCGACTTAGCGTACTCCGAAAGTCTATCATAAAAAGTGCGAAAATAAATCGTAAAAAATCGTAGCAAAAAAGTTGGAAGTTGTTCTAAAGGCACAACTTTGAAAGTTCTTCCAAAAATGTCTTCCCAAAGATGTTCTTTATTTTAACTACACAGAAAAAAAATATCACCAAAATATTTCCAATTAAAAAGTTGATTAAAGTTGAAATTTTTTTTAAATTAAGCGATACAATTAACTTTTTAATCAAGATAGAAACATTATGTTAATTAAGTCAAAGATTGAACATTTTCAAATTTTTATTTAAATAATTAATTAATTTAATTAATTATTTAGTCACTTACTTTTTACTTTTCTTTAATAATCCATTTTAAGGAATATAAATTTTGTGAAAATTTGCTTTGGGATATTCCCCATAAAGTTATGATGTAATCTGCGACAAATATGTACAATTTTATGACGTTTTTTACTCATTTATTTTTCACTTTGGTGAAAATTAGCGGCTAGACTCGAACTTAATACCCACCTTTTAAGTGGAAGACTAATTCACGGAAGACTAATTCACTTAAAAAAAGTGATGGAAAATACAATACATTTTGTAATCAAACTCAAAACACTAAGTCAGTTAAGAAAGTAAGTAAGAAAGAGTTTTGCAATTAACATCAATTAAATGTTTAATTGAATCAATTATTGAAATTTGCTAATGAAATCAATTAATTTTTTAATCAAGTATTTTTTTAATGACCAATTAAAACTGCGATTGATACTATGATACTTCGTGATTGAAGACATTTCAATTAAAAGATTAATTGGATCAATAAATTTCGTGATTAAATCAGAAAATGAATTTTTTCTGTGTGTTTTAAACCTTTTTATACCCACCACCATAGAATGGTGACGGGGGTATAATAAGTTTGTCATTCCGTTTGTAACACATCGAAATATCGATTTCCGGCTATATAAAGTATATATATTCTTGATCAGGGAGAAATTCTAAGACGATATAACGATGTCCGTCTGTCTGTCTGTTGTAATCACGCTACAGTCTTCAATAATGAAGCAATCGTGCTGAAATTTTGCACAAACTCGTCTTTTATCTGCAGACAGGTCAAGTTCGAAGATGGGCTATATCGGTCCACGTTTTGATATAGTCCCCATATAAACCGACCCCTCGATTTGTGGTCTTGGGCTTATAGAAAACGTAGTTGTTATCCAATTTGCTTGAAATTTGAAATCTGGAGGTATTTTATGACCATAAAGAGGTGTGCCAAAAATGGTGAGTATCGGTTCAGGTTTTGGTATAGCCCCCATATAGACCGATCTCTCGATTTTACTTCTTGGACTTATAGAAACCGCAGTTTTTATTCAATTTACCTGAAATTGGAAATCTAGAGGTATTGTAGGACCACAAATACGTGCGCAAAAATTGTGAGTATCGGTCCATATTTTGGTATAGCCCCCATATAGACCGATCACCCGATTTTACTTCTTGGGCTTATAGAAACCGCAGTTTTTATCAAATTTACCTGAAATTGGATATCGAGAGGTACTTTAGAACCGTAAAGAGGTGTGCCAAAAGGGAGCATCGGTCCATGTTTTGGTATGGTCCCCATATAAGCGGACCTCCCGATTTGGGGTCTTGGGCTTAAGAACCCGTAATTTTTATCCAATTTGCCTGAAATTGAAAATCTAGAGGTACTTGAGGACCATCAAAAGGTGTGCCGAAAATGGTCCGTATCGTTCCATGTTTTGGTATAGCCCCCATATAGACCGATCTCCCGATTTTACATCTTGGGTTTATAGAATCCGTAGTTTATATACAATTTACCTGAAATTGGTATTTTAGGACCATAAAGAGGTTTGCCACAAATGGTGAGTATCGGTCCATGTTTTGATATAGCCCCCATATAGACCGATATCCCGATTTTACTTCTTGGGCTTCTAAAATCCGGAGTTTTTATCCAATTTGCCTGAAATTGGAAATCTAGAGGTATTTTCGGGCCATAAAGAGGTGTGCCGAAAACGGTGAATATCGGTCCATATTTTAGTATAGCCCCCATAAGAACGATCTCCCGATTTAATCCTTGGGTTTCTAGAAACCGTAGTTTTTATCTGATTTGCTTGAAATTGTAAATATGCTGGTATCTTAGGCTCACAAAAACGTGTATCGGATTAAGTTTTTATCGGTCCTTTTGGTAATGCCTCCATATAGACCGACTTCACTTCTTGAAGGTATAGAAGGCGCACTGATCATCAAAATTGTTTGAAACTCAATGTAAAATTTCCAGATTTTACTTCTCGGGTGAAAATCTGCAGATTTAAGATTTCAAATCAAGACGTTATTTTATAATTTTCTTGCACACTTACAAGAGATGTTAATGATTCCTCTAAAACTCTAACAAAAATGGTTCTTATAAATCCAGAATCTGATATAGTCCTCATAGGTGAAATCTTTAAATTTATCTTCGGGAAGTGTCCTCAAGTCCTCAACCCCTCCTGAAATTTCAAACGAAACCCTAATATTTGGTTCATGGTGGTGGGTATTTAAGATTCGGCCCGGCCGAACTTAGTGCTGTATATACTTGTTTTGTTTCAAATAGGTTGAAAACGGAGTAAAAATCAATAAAATGGTTCAACTTATTTAAATTTTGTCGAAAAAAATGCTAAATCAATTCCATAAAAAAATTAAAAAAGTTTTTAATTCACATCACACCTGACATCCAATGTTAAATTCATCCTTTCAGCACCAATTTTGCACCACTTCCGGATCCAAAAAGGATCATTTTCACTAATTTTTTAAAAAGATTTTTTAGCTGGGATGCGATACGTTTTATAAGAAACATGTAATTTTTACACGATTTATTTTCCGTAATTTTTACAAATTTACGGAAATTTTTCATAAAAAAGTTTCGTACTTTTAATCAAAATTTTCGTTGGTTTTAAAATATTAATTAGCGATTTTTTTTTCTTTATTATTACCAAGATAATTCTTTCAGTGAAGTTATAATGAGGTTTGGCTTTTTTTTGGAATTTTGTTTTTTCATCGTAAATATGAAATTAGTACTAACCTTAAGTCAGTTATTTCTTTTTTGCAAATCTGGCAACACTCAATCACTCTCACTCTCTCTCTCTCTCTCTCTTTCTCAATGTGCCAATCTCAATACAAAATCCACAAACAATTCGAAATGCTTTAGTAACTAAAGTTAAGTTACTTGAACACCAGAACTTAGCCAGTTAGTTATTAAGAGTTTCTCGTAACCAGCGGATGTGCTGATTTTTGTTTAACTCCCGTCTGTCGCATTGGTGTTGTGTGATACAAATAAAATAACAAAAAATAATCACGAAATTATTTGCAAAGCAACCAAAAAACAAATTCTTAACGAATCTAATCAAAATTGGAAAAATTTCATAAAAAAACAAATGTTAATTGATTTGTGATCATTGATGTGATATTTCAATAAATTCACAACGTAATAATACCATATCTAGAGGCAAAGAAAAGTCTACAAGTGAAAAAGTGTTAATTTTTTTTTTGGATAGATATTTAAACATTTATATGTGGTCATTGAGTTTCAGTCTTAATTTAAGTTGATTTGTGACAGTTTGGAATATGTGACCTTGAATTTCATCCCAGGATATAATTACTCAATCTGAAAAGTTGACCTTTGGAATTTTTCAATTTTGTGTAAGTAGCAATTTACAACAATTATTTACCCATTTAACTCAATACAAATATTTTTCCACTTGAATTGATTTTCGCGGTTAACCATTGTTATGCCCAAGTGGCACAGTGGCGATGAATAGAAAATTTTATTATAGACTACAAGTGAAATACAACACACATACGCATTTCGCCTTCTATCATGCAATTATTTTATCCAAATAATGAAACCATTGGGAATAATAACTTTGATCTGCACGAAAATGGACCAAACAGAAATATTAAAAAACAAGTAAGGAACGTCTAAAGTCGAGCGGGGCCGACTATATTATACCCTGCACCACTTTGTAGATCTTAATTTTCGATACCATATCACATCCGTCAAATGTGTTGGGGGCTATATATAAAGGTTTATCCCAAATACATACATTTAAATATCACTCGATCTGGACAGAATTTGATAGACTTCTACAAAATCTATAGACTCAAAATTTAAGTCGGCTAAAGCACTAGGGTGGAACACAATGTTAGTAAAAAAATATGGGAAACGTTTAAATCTGAAGCAATTTTAAGGAAACTTCGAAAAAGTTTATTTATGATTTATCGCTCGATATATACGTATTAGAAGTTTAGGAAAATTAGAGTCATTTTTACAACTTTTCGACTAAGCAGTGGCGGTTTTCAAGGAAAATGTTGGTATTTTGACCATTTTTGTCGAAATCGGAAAAACATATATATGGGAGCTATATCTAAATCTGAACCGATTTCAATCAAATTTGGCACGCATAGCAACAATGCTAATTCTACTCCCTGTGCAAAATTTCAACTAAATCGAAGCAAAAAATTGGCCTCTGTGGCCATATGAGTGTAAATCGGGCGAAAGCTATATATGGGAGCTATATCTAAATCTAAACCGATTTCAACCAAATTTGGCACGCATAGCTACAATACTAATTCTACTCCCTGTGCAAAATTTCAACTAAATCGAAGCAAAAAATTGGCCTCTGTGGCCATATGAGTGTAAATCGGGCGAAAGCTATATATGGGAGCTATATCTAAATCTGAACCGATTTCAACCAAATTTGGCACGCATAGCTACAATACTAATTCTACTCCCTGTGCAAAATTTCAACTAAATCGAAGCAAAAAATTGGCCTCTGTGGCCATATGAGTGTAAATCGGGCGAAAGCTATATATGGGAGCTATATCTAAATCTAAACCGATTTCAACCAAATTTGGCATGCATAGCAACAATGCTAATTCTACTCCCTGTGCAAAATTTCAACTAAATCGAAGCAAAAAATTGGCCTCTGTGGCCATATGAGTGTAAATCGGGCGAAAGCTATATATGGGAGCTATATCTAAATCTAAACCGATTTCAACCAAATTTGGCACGCATAGCTGCAATGCTAATTCTACTATCTGGGCAAAATTTCAACCAACGTGGGGTAAACCTCTGGCTTCTGGGACCGTATTAGTCCATATCAGGCGAAAGATATATATGGGAGCTATATCTAAATCTGAACCGATTTCCATAAAATTTTGCACACTTGACTATAGTACTAATTGTTCTTCTTGTGCAAAATTTTAAACAAATTAGGGTAAAACTCTGGCTTCTGGGGCCATATAAGTCCATATCGGGCGAAATATATATATGGGAGCTATATCTAAATCTGAACCGATTTCTTCCAAAATCAATAGGGATCTATTCTGAGCCAAAACACATACTTGTGCCAAATTTGAAGTCGATTGGACTAAATCTGCGACCTAGACTTTGATTACAAAAATGTGTTCACGGACAGACGGACAGACGGACATCGCTATATCGACTCAAGAGCCCACCCTGAGCATTTTTTGCCAAAGACACCATGTGTCTATCTCGTCTCCTTCTGGGTGTTGCAAACATATGCACTAACTTATAATACCCTGTTCCACAGTGTGGAGCAGGGTATAACCAGGCGATACATACACGCAAAGAAAAAAAAGCGTTTGGAAAACGTGTGCCGAAAACGTTTTTCTTTTGTTAGAGTTTTTTGAATTGCTTCGAAAATTTTAAACTTTTATCACCATCAAAATTCGTTTGTTACAAAATTTTTACTTTTTCAATAAAAAAAGTTATTTTTGAAATAACAACACAGTCCATTTCGTTTATATCAAACACTGTTCTTTTCTGACTTTAGGTCTTTAATAAGACACATTTTACAGTTCAAAATTTAATATAGTACAATGTAATGTTGAACATTTTTTCGGAATCTTCCGAATATATCTGGAATATATGTAAAAAAAAAAACAAAAGCAAAAAAAAAACTTTGGCCGAAGCAGGGATCGAACCCATGACCCTTGGCATGAGAGTCGGACGTAGCTACCACTGCTCCACGGTGCCAAACTAAATGTTTGTTTCTGTTAAATAAACTTTGTTTATTCGGTTCGTGGGCGCCGCAAGCTATGCTATATAAATATAACTTATATGGATATTTATCTATTGATGACCATAACAGGTACATAGCTCAGTGGTTAGTGTGTTGGCTTACAATGTGCATGGTCCGCGGTTCGATTCTCCGTCCAGGCGAAAGGTAAAAAAAAATTTTAAAAATTTATAAAATCGTATAATTTCTTCTACATTGTTGGTATTACAGGAAAAGGTGTAAAGAAGTAAAAAACCTCGTGGATGTGAGAAAGATGTGGAGGAAAATGCAATTAGCAAGAAAACAATGTTTTTTGAGTTAGTCTTTATGAAATTGTTTTTACATCCTGGAAAAGAATAAACGTTTATCACAAAAAGTATATACTTTTCTTCCAAAGACACCTCCTTACAGCGAAAAGCAAATGAGAAACGAACTTTGTTTGTCTAAAATTTCGTTTGGGAGGAAAGAATTATTTTTTTGCGTGTAGTGACCAATTAAATTTATCTAAAAAGTGAGAGCCACCGTGGTGCAATTGTTAGCATGCCCGCCTTGCATACATAAGGTCGTGGGTTCGATTCCTGCTTCGACCGAACACCAAAAAGTTTTTCAGCTGTGGATTATCCTTCCTCAGTAATGCTGGTGACATTTTTGGGGGTTTCAAAGCTTCTCTAAGTGGTTTCACTGGAATGTGGAACGCCGTTCGGACTCGGCTATAAAAAGGAGGTCCCTTGTCATTGAGCTTAACCCTTTGATTACCGATGTCCACTGAGGAGGACATTCGAAAATGACACCAAACTATATTTCCCCACCTAGTTTCGACTTGTTTCTCTTTGTTATTTTAAAGTAGAGGCTTTAGTCTATACACGCAAAAAAATAATTCTTTCCTCCCAAACGAAATTTTAGACAAACAAAGTACGTTTCTCATTTGCTTTTCGCTGTAAGGAAGTGTATTTGGAGGAAAAGTATATACTTTTTCTGATAAACGTTTATTCTTTTCCAGGATGTAAAAACAATTTCATAAAGACAAACTCCAAAAAAAACATATTGTATTCTTGCTAATTGCATTTTCCCTCACATCTTTCTCACATCCACGAGGTTTTTAGTTCTTAACACCTTTTCCTGTAATACCAACAATGTAGAAGAAATTATACGATTTTATAAATATAAAAATTTTTTTTACCTTTCGCCTGGACGGAGAATCGAACCGCGGACCATGCACTTTGTAAGCCAACACACTAACCACTGAGCTATGTACCTGTTATGGTCATCAATAGATAAATATCCATATAAGTTATATTTATATAGAATAGCTTGCGGCGCCCACGAACCGAACAAACAAAGTTTATTTACCAGAAACAAACATTTAGTTTGGCACCGTGGAGCAGTGGTTGCTACGCCCGACTTGCATGCCAAGGGTCGTGGGTTCGATCCCTGCTTCGACCAAAGTTTTATTTTTGTGTTTTTTTTTTAACATATATTCCAGATATGTTCGGAAGATTCCGAAAAATGTTCAACATTACATTGTAGAATATTAAATTTTGACCTGTGAAATGTGTCGTATTAAAGACCGAAAGTCAGAAAAGAACAGTGTTTGATATAAACGAAATGGACTGTGTTGTTGTATCAAAAATAACTTTTTTTTATTGAAAAAATAATAATTTTGTAACAAACGAATTTTTTTTTTGGTGATAAAAGTTTAAAATTTTCGAAGCAATTCAAAAAACTCTAACAAAAGATAAACGTTTTCGGTACACGTTTTCCAAACGTTTTTTTTATTTGCGTGTATATGCTATAAATATTATCGTTATTGGTGAGCACTAAACTGCAATTTTATACCCTGCACCACACTGTGGAACAGGGTATTATAAGTTAGTGCATATATTTGCAACACCCAGAAGGAGACGAGATAGACACATGGTGTCTTTGGCAAAAATGCTCAGGGTGGGCTCCTGAGTCAATATAGCCATGTCGGTCTGTCCGTGAACACATTTTTGTAATCAAAGTCTAGGTCGCAGTTTTAGTCCAATCGACTTCAAATTTGGCACAAGTATGTGTTTTGGCTCAGAATAGAACCCTATTGATTTTGGAAGAAATCGGTTCAGATTTAGATATAGCTCCCATATATATGTTTTTCTGATTTCGACAAAAATTGTCAAAATACCAACATTTTCCTTGTAAAATCGCCACTGCTTAGTCGAAAAGTTGTAAAAGTGACTTTAATTTTCCTAAACTTCTAATACATATATATCGAGCGTTAAATCATAAATAAACTTTTGCGAAGTTTCCTTAGAATTGCCTAGATTTAAATGTTTCCCATATTTATACCCTTCACCACTACTGTGGTACAGGGTATAATAAGTTTGTGCATTTGTATGTAACGCCAAGAAGGAAAAGTCTGAGACCCATCGTTTAGTATACCGATCGTCTTAGAATTAAATTCTGAGTCGATTTAGCGATGTCCGTCTGTCTGTCTGTCTGTTCTTGTATTTTTGTGCGCAAAGTACAGGTCGCAGTTTAAGTCCGATCGTCCTCAAATTTGGCATAGGGTCGTGTTTTGGGACAAAGACAATCGCTATTGATCGGTTCAGATTTAGATATAGCTGCCATATATATTTATCCCCGATATGGTCATAATTGGCGTGTTTATCAACCGATGTTCTTCAAATTCAGTACATCCGAATATTTTATGAGTCTCGAAAAACTTGCAAAGTATCAGCCAAATCGGTTCAGATTTAGATATAGCTCCCATATATATCTTTCATACGATTTAGACTCATATGGCAACAGAGGTCAAAGTTTACTACCGATTTTCGTGAAATTTTGCACAGAGAGTACAATTGACATTCTACCAATGCTTGGTAAATTTGATTGAAATCGGTTCAAATTTAGATATAGCTCCCATATATATATCTTTCGTCCGATTTGCACTTATATGGCCTCAAAAGCTAGTGTTTTACCCTGACTTGCTGCAAATTTTGCACGAGAGGTACGTTTAACGTTGTCGTTATGTGTGCAAAATTTGGTTAAAATCGCTTCAGATTTAGATATAGCTCCCATATATATCTTTCGTCCGATTTGGGCTTATATGGCCTCAAAAGCCAGAGTTTTGCCCTGATTTGCTTCAAATTTTGCACATGGAGTACGTTTAATAGTATGTGTGCCAAAGATTTAGATATAGCTCCCATATATATCGGCTCAGATTTAGATATAGCTGTAATATATATTTATAACCGATCTGGTCAGAAATGGCGTATTTATCAACCGATCTTCTTCCAATTTCGTATAATCGAATATTTTGTGAGGTTCAGATTCAGATATAGCTCTCATATATAGCTTTCGCCCGATTTACCCTCCTATGGTCTCAGCGGCGAATCTTTTGTTCCGATTTACGTGAAATTTTGCACAGGAAGTAGAATTAACATTATAAATGTCCACACCGAATTTGGTTGAAATCGGTTCAGATTTAGATATAGCTCCCATATATAGCTTTCGCCCGATTTCATTAATTTTTAAGAATTTGTCTGACCTAAGCCCAAAAATTTTTTCTTTCATGTTATGATAACCATTTTTAAAGCAAATCACTTAATTGTAAGGACAATACGACTTCATTGCAAAGCTTATCGACTTTTGGGCAAGGAAAAAACCCATTGTTTTTGTTTTTTTTCTTCAGTCGTTTTGTTTTTAAATGCATATATCATCTGTGATGCGCATTTAGACTGATTGTCTGTACGAAGTACACATAGTGTACCGTAGTACATGTAATGATATAATGGCATTATATATTAGCCTATCATTACCGGTTATTTTTATGGTGTATGGAAACGTGAAAATGTTGTCCAAAAGACAGCGCAGCGCAACTGAATCGGATTTCCACATCCTCATCAGTTCCCTTTATTGAACGATCTACTGATCTCAATTATTAGACTATGTTGGTAAGTCATTCTTATATTGCAAAGAACGAGCTTAAGCCAATCCAACATGTCCAACTTTATATTAGAGAAACGCGTCTTCTATGCTAAGCAAAATTTGAAATCTTTGGCATCACGACAATAGGGCTGTTTTCTTTTAGCACTGGATACCCTAAGATGTGAAGGACTAAAAGAAAACAGAGTACTCGCTTATCCAGGACATCTCCAAAAATATGCAACACTGTCATCAGCTGTTTAAAAACAATCACAGAAAAGAGGTGAAATCTTGCATTTTTAATGTATGAAGTGCTGAAATAGTAATAAATATTTACTGCTGCGATTATTTATGACACTGTACCACTTTGAATTTCATGTTTTTTGAAAATTTAGTCACAATAAATTGCTATTGTGAATCGAAGAAGCGTCACTTTATCAAAATATAATCTGGCAACATCGGCGCAACTTGCACTGATGAGATGTTCTGGATAGAACACCAGTGCAACGATGTTCTGGATAGCTCATACAAAAGTTGCATCCAGTGCTAAAAGAAAACAGCAATTTTAAACCACTTCCGTTTCCAGAAAGAAAATGTTCACAACTTTTTTAGCGACGCTTTTTTTGCTGGGATGTTATACTTTCTACAAGGCACTAATATTGGGATACATTTTCCCATTGTTAAAATTTTAGATAGTACAGATATAAAGTTTTGGATTCTGTGGCCAATAAAGAATCATATATGAAAAAGTGAAAAAAAAATATCCACCTTATCTTCAGTTCAATAATTAAAAAAAAAAACAAGTATATACAGCCGTAAGTTCGGCCAGGCCGAATCTTATGTGCCCTCCACCATGGATAGCGTAGAAACTTCTACGAAAGACTCTCATCCACAAATTTCAACTCACATGGTTGTTAAATATCACATACTACCACCACGTACCAAATTTCAACCAGATCGGATGAATTTTGCTTCTCCAAAAGGCACCGGAGGTCAAATCTGGGGATCGGTTTATATGGGAGCTATATATTATTATGGACTGATAGGAATCAATTCCTACATGGTTGTTGGATACCCTATACTAACATCACGTACCAAATTTCAATCGAATGGGAAGAATTTTGCTCTTCCAAGGTGCTACGGAGGTCAAATCTGAGGTTCGGTTTATATGGGGCTTATATATAATTATGGACCGATATCGACCAATTTTTGCATGGGTGTTTGAGGCCATATATTAACATCACGTACCAAATTTCAACTGAATCAGATGAATTTTGGTCTTCCAAGAGTCTCCGGAGGTCAAATCTGGTGATCGGTTTATATGGGGGCTATATATAATTATGGACCGATATGGACCAATTTTTGCATGGTTGTTAGAGACCATATACTAACACCATGTACCGAATTTCAGTCGGATCGGATGAAATTTTCTTCTCTTAGAGGCCTCGCAAGCCAAATTTGGGGGTCCGTTTATATGGGGGCTATATATAATTATGGACCGATATGGACCGATTTTTGCATGGTTGTTAGAGACCATATACTAACACCATGTACCAAATTTGAGCCAGATCGGATTAAAATTGTTTCTCTTAGAGGCTCCGCAAGCTACATCGGGGGATCGGTTTATATGGGGGCTATATATAATTTTGGACCGATATGGACCAGTTTTTGCATGGTTTTTAGAGACCATATATTAACACCATGTACCAAATTTGAGCCAGATCGGATGAAAATTGTTTCTCTTAGAGGCTCCGCAAGCTACATCGGGGGATCGGTTTATATGGGGGCTATATATAATTATGGACCGATATGGACCAGTTTTTGCATGGTTGTTAGAGACCATATACTAACACCATGTACCGAATTTCAGTCGGATCGGATGAAATTTTCTTCTCTTAGAGGCCTCGCAAGCCAAATTTGGGGGTCCGTTTATATGGGGGCTATACGTAAAAGTGGACCGATATGGCCCATTTGCAATACCATCCGACCTACATCAATAACAACTACTTGTGCCAAGTTTCAAGTGGATAGCTTGTTTCGTTCGGAAGTTAGGGTGATTTCAACAGACGGACGGACGGACGGACGGACGGACATGCTCAGATCGACTCAGAATTTCACCACGACCCAGAATATATATATACTTTATGGGGTCTTAGAGCAATATTTCGATGTGTTACAAACGGAATGACAAAGTGAATATACCCCCATCCTATGGTGGAGGGTATAAAAATCAAAAACTCGAGAAGTCTTCTCTTACAGATTTTGAAAAAATCTACAAAACAAATTATAAAATTGTCGTACTCACCTATACTATGATAAAGTTCACAATATTCTAAATCGAACCACCACTGTACAATACAAGTTATGTCGTATTGATGAGAGGGAGGGGAACACAAAAGATACCTGAAAGAAAATTTTCTATTCAGTTGATTGTTTGTAAATGAGTACATGTGCCATGCTACACTACATCAAAACCAAAAGAATACTATGAGAGAGTATCTACGCTGACTTACATAGGCATGCATGGGGATTTGTAATCGCATTCCCAAATGAGTACGTTTTGTTTACACACTGTACACTCACTCACTCTCATGTGATCAACATCAAGATAAATTTACATGTAAATAAGGGGTGGGGTGATCATGCAGCAGCGAAGACGTCATTCTCAATGTTACAAAGCTAACAATAACAAAGTGCCACCGCACATCATTTAATATTAAGGGGAGTAATAGGAGATAAACCATTGTCATCATATTTCATCTGGTTCTCATCTTCGTCTATGGAAAGTTGCACAATAATGGATGGGCGCTAATTGCCATCAACCATCTTCTACACATTAAGCCACTGTTAATAACCCTGATAATAAATAGACGTCCGACGGCATGCATGCACTCAAAAAGAAAACATTTGGAATATTTTTTAATTCTTATCAGATTTTGGCTATTGTTTGTCGCAGTGTTTTATTTTTTGTTGTTTTTTTTTCGAAAGTGACTTTGGTTATGCTGTTGTCGTTGTTATTGTTGCTTGCGGTTTACCAATCGAATCAATCGTTATTTCCATTTGTTCGTTCATTCGATCGATTGAACGATACAAAGATCATCGATCACACTCGTGGTCTTATGATGCCATACGATACCGTGTTTGGTATTCGATTTTGTTTTTGGTCATTTCATCGGCGACACATCAATTGTAATGCCGTGCCGCCGCCACCGCTGCTGTCATCATTCCCATAGAATACCATGAATAGACGTCACACATACTGAAGACCCATATAAATGGCATGAGTCATTCGCTCATTCATTCATTCATTTTAGCCAAGCTTTTGTTTTATTTTTGTCAGTGGTTGCATCAAACCTCAAGCAAGAGTTTGAAAGTTGGTAAACAAAACAAATCTACAATATATCGCCGATAGAATGAGTACAAAATGACAGCATCAGAGATGGGCAACTAGAGGCACCTGAACTCAAAGACAATAAACTCTAGGAAGATAGGAAATTGGCTACTGAGGAGATCAAACCATTTGCCGTGTTAGTTTCATACTCGAACCAAACGCGTATACGACAAATATTGACATATCATTAAAAAGCAAATAAAAATAAATTAAGTGCACGAAATAAATTTCCATAAAGGGGAAATTGTAATTTTTTTGTTGTAGCCTAAAATTTAACATTGTTTCATTAAGAAAATTAAGTTTTTCATTCAAAAAATAAAAACGAAAAATAAATAAAAAAATTACAAACATGTATGGAACTAACATGGTAAATGCAACATTTGGTATGACGCAAGCCAATTACCTATCTTCCTCAAGTTTATTGTCTTTGCCTGAACTTACGCTGTGTAATTTATACAATAACAAATGATGTAGATAGGGTTTAATACAGTACAGGGTGGCTGATATGTATTGCAAACAACTTCAGGTTGAAATCATATCTAAACCTCTCGTCTGACAGCCGATAGATTCATTCAAGTGACAATTCATTTTATTGCTTACAAGCTTACGAAAGTATTTTGATCTATTGCGTTCAGAAATAAAGCAGTGGTTCTACCACTTACACGTGAGCTGAACATTCAAGAGAACAGACGCAACACATATTGAACAAATATATACGGCATTAAGTTCCGCCAGGTGGAATCTTACCTACCCTCCACCATAGATTGCGTAAAAAGTTCTACTAAAGATTGTCATCGACAATCGAATGGTATATGGAGTCCATTTTAGACAAAGCAAGTAAATACAGCCGTAAGTTCGGCCAGGCAGAATCGTGTATACCTTCCACCATGGGTTGCGTACAAACTTCTACTACAGACCAGAGATGGTCTGCATCAAACTTTTTTAGGTTTGCGACTGTCGCAAAGTTGTAAACAAGTTACCTATGAAAGCAATAAAAATGTTGACAAATCTGTATAACAGTTGCATCAAATTATGCTATTTTCCACGTCATTTTAAAAAAGCTAAAGTTATAGCTATACAAAAACCCAACAAGCCTAAGGGAGATCCATCCAGCTATAGACCAATTAGCCTTCTAAGCAACTTGGGGAAACTCTTCGAAAAGGTTGTATACAAAAGGCTAAACGATTTTGCAATGGAGCACGACGTTATTGCCCACGAACAATTCGGGTTCAAGAAGCAACACAGTTGTATCCAGCAGGTTAACAGAATAACAAATTTAATTATTAAAAATAAGCGCAAGAGGCATTCGACTGGACTAGTTCTGCTAGATATAGAAAAAGCGTTCGATACGGTCTGGCACAATGGACTTATCTATAAAATGTTGCAATCAAATTTTCCCAAATATCTTTGTAAATTAACATCAGAATTTCTCACCGAAAGAACATTCGTTGTTAACATAAAGGATTCATATTCTACACCCAAGCCTATCTCAGCAGGATTGCCACAAGGTTCTATCCTTTCCCCACTGTTATACTCTTTATATACATCAGATTTTCGCCCTCCATCTGGCATAAATACTGCTTATTATGCAGACGATACAGCGTTACTCACAACCAGCAAACTTACTTCTGCTCTACGTAAAAAAATGGAGAAAGGCCTTAGGAGTGTTAATAAGTATTTTTGTAAATGGAAAGTCAAAATAAATCCGGAAAAGACTCAGGCAATAATTTTCCCGTTCAACAAATCACCTAAACGTCTTCCAAACCGCAACATAGTGATTGGAACTGATGAAATCCCCATCAGCGGATGTGTCAAATACCTTGGAATACAACTGGACAATAAACTAAATTTCAGCAAACATATAGGTGATACTGCACTGAAGAGCTCCAATGTCCTCAAAACACTATGGCCAATATTAAATTACCGTTCACCTTTGGACATACGAAACAAAATCCTAATTTTCAAATCAGTGATAAGGCCGACACTCACATTTGGCTGTCCCATATGGTACAAATCGGCAAAAACACATATAAGGAAGCTGCAAATAATTCAAAATAAATGCCTTAAAATTATCCACAATCTACGATGGAGATTTCCAACAAATCAACTTCACCACACATATGGATATGAAAAGATTGACGACTTCATACACAGACTTAGCGAAGCCTATTTTAACAAAAATATGCAATCAGCTTATCCATTGATAAGGGCTTGCAGCAATGGCTCATTGTAAATATTAGCGTATAAAACAGTTATCACCAAATTGAAAACTATATGTATTAAGAGTTTACAATTAGTAAATTTAATTTATACATATTTGATTTTCTGGCAATGTTTGATTATTAACAAGATTCTATAGAAAGGGTTTTTACCTATTTTACCCTTTGAAATGTTCATTGAAAAGTAAACATCACAAAAACTAAAAACTGATCTCATTTGTTGTAATATCTAGTGTAATGTCCCGAAAAATGTATATAGATGAAAAAGTAAAGTAAATAAAGATGAATTAATAAAAAAAAAGTTGTAAACGTCACATACGCGTCGTAAATGTAGAAAAAGTAACAAAAGTCGCAAACTGAAAATACTTTAGTCGCGTCAGCTAGGCAGCGAATTCGATGATATCCAAGACGATGGTATGTGCGAAGAAGTTTCAATTCTTAGGAATGTTCACAATTTTCGGTTTTAGTCCCCACATTTTCCCTATTGCCTTTTACACGAGTAAGCGTAACTGTGGATTTTCTCGTCCTTTCTTAGCTTACAGTTCAGTCTCCTGTCCAATATAACCCCAAGGTATTTTGCACACTCACCAACGGGGATACCACGATACCACCTAAGAAAATAGGCTTGACCGTGGGAAAACGTTCACAAATTTCTGCAGAAACTCACAGCGAATGCTGTCAAACTAAATTAAAAAATATTCAGAATTTCTTCTATTTATAATTAGGTTTTCTACAGTAGGTTTACGACTTTTGCGACATACGTATTATACCGTCGCAAATGTATGTCGCAAAAGTTACAGTTTGTGACAGGCCAACCCTGCTACAGACTATCATCCACCATCGGATTAATTGTGTTATGGTAACAGTTGCCGATGGCAAGGCCTCTAAACCTTTTTAATATTTTCCTCTAAATTGTATGCTAGTCCATATTGAGTCTATGTTAGAAAAAAGGCAGAATAAGTACATATATAAGCCTCTTTAGATCTTCGTCGTGTTATATGGAGAAGTCTATAAATAATTATCCATCGATATAAACCAACTTTCGGATGGTACTTTGTGAGTCCAATTTCAACCGGATCGGACAAAATTTGTTCCTCCATGAGGCTTCGGAATAAACTCTTGGGGGTTCGACATATGTGGGCGCTATATATAATTATGGACCGATACAAACCACCACTGCACATATCAAATCATAACCTGATCGGATTAAATTTGTTTTTCCAAGAGGCTCCGGAAGATCTACGTATGTATACACTCATAGAAAAAATCATGCACGGCGTGCTCATTTCAAAACGATTCGTTCATGATATATAGCACCCTTATAAACTAAACCCCAAATTTGACTTCCGGAGCCTCATGGTGGTTTACGATATCTTGCCATCACCATGTGTTGCAATCCATGGTGGAGCGTACATACGGTTCGGCCTGACAAAATACCTGCAGAACCACTTTTGTACATAGTTTGATGGATTTGAAGGTCATAATTCGTGCTAAAGCTAGCCCATACGAGCGGATATTCTCATTCGAAAATTTTATATTATTTGCGAAAAAAAAAAGTTTGCCGAAGGATATCAAATAGTCGCCTTTATCTGACTCTTTCTCTTTCACCTTTATTTTTGTATAAAGGTGATGATATTTCTGATAAACTTTTTTGTACAGATCTTCTGTGTGTGTGCGAGACATTGAAGCCATATAAATATTTTGTTAATAATCATCAATATTTCATAATAAATTACTTTCAATTTTAATAGGCTGGGTGTGATGGTAGAATAAAATTCCAATGGGTTACCTCATCGGAGCTTGTTTTGGGGAAATAAAATCAAATTGCATACAAATAGCGAAATAAAATACAAAACAGGATTTTCAAGCTAAATACTTCTTAAATATGGCAATGCCATTAAATGTGGAACTATCAAGGTCAATGTTAACCAGTTGGCAAAGAGTAGTACAAATTGACTTATCTGTCACAGACCATGTATCCTTTGTCATCACAAATACTAGTGTGGGCCGAATCAAATGCTCATGAAATGAACTTGCCTTCGTTGTTTTTTCCACCCACTTCTCTCATTGCGAATAAGTTTGGTCATCTCGTTATCGAGATCAGTAGATGGCGTTACAACAAAATGCAATTTTGTTTTGAAAATGACTATTTTTGTAATTACAAGCGGCTTAATCGTGTTCTAAACTCAAATGCTAATATGCATAAATTATATTGACAACATCAGTTAATATTGTTTTGTTTTTTGTTATGAAATTGAAATGCAAACAAAACAATTTCTCGTGTGAAACGGGTGGGCGTTAATTTAGAATTTTCCGCATTTGAAGCGGCTTTTTTGCCTTTTATTCATTCACATGAGTTTGTGATGGAGGGAGGCATATTAATACTGCCATAATAGACTACATCTGTAATTATTTCTCTACGACGCCAATTAATTTCATCGGTTCTATTCAATGATTCGATAATCTAGATATGAGAGCGATTTTCCCAAATGGGGCAATATGAACGATGACAAAATGTATTATTAAAAAATTCTTAACAAAATCTGAAAACAAATATTCTGGTGTAGGACTTTTCCTCTATACGAGGGTGGTCGATAGAAGTATTTAGCCTACGAAATTTATTCTTGAAAAGTGTTATTTTCTCTTTGCTTAATTTGATAAGATGGTGGGACCCATATCCACCATGGTGTAGTCGTTATGGTTCAATCCGTAGTTCTCCCAAACTAGCGATGGTAGATAACCAGTTAAAGTTTTAAATACAGATTTTGTAAAACTTAATTGAAATTCTATTTGAACAAGTATATATGTCCGTAAGTTCGTAATAAGCCGAAGCTTATGTACCCTCCGCCATGGGGGGGGGGGGTGGGGTACTAAAGACTGTCATCCACAATCGAATTACTTGGGTTGCGGTAACGCTTGCCGATGGCAAGGTATCTTAAAACTAACACCGTATATAAATCCGTCTTCTAAATTGTAAGTAAGTCCATACGTGGTATATATTAAATTAACAAAATTTTCTATAGAAATAAAGTTTTAACAAAATTTTCCATAGAAATAGAATTTTAACAAAATTTTACATAGAAATAAAATTTTGACAAAATTTTCTATAGAAATAAAATTTTGACAAAATTTTCTATAGAAATAAAATTTTGATAAATTATTTTTGGCTCGAGTGGAAACCATGATTATGAACCGATATGGACCAATTTTTGTGTGATTGGGGATTGGCTATATATAACTATGGACCCATATGGACCAAATTTGGTATGGTTGTTAGCGGTCATATACTAACACCACGTTCCACATTTTTCCACCGGATCGGATGAATTTTGCTTCTCTAAGAGGCTCCGGAGGTTAAATCTAGAGAAGATTTATTGGGGGCTATGTATAATTATGGACCGATATGGACCAATTCTGGCATGATTGTTAGAGACCATATAGGTTAGGTTATGTGGCAGCCCGATGTATCAGGCTCACTTAGACTATTCAGTCCATTGTGATACCACAGTGGTGAACTTCTCTCTTATCACTGAGTGCTGCCCGATTCCATGTTAAGCTCAATGACAAGGGACCTACTTTCTATAGCCGAGTCCGAACAGCGTTCCACATTCCAGTGAAACCACTTAGAGAAGCTTTGAAACCCTCAGAAATGTCACCAGCATTACTGAGGTGGGATAATCCACCGCTGAAAAACTTTTTAGTGTTCGGTCGTAGCAGGAATCGAACCCACGACCTGTGTATGCAAGGCGGGCATGCTAACCATTGCACCACGGTGGCTCCCTAGAGACCATATACTAACACCATGTTCCAAATTTCAACCAGGTCGGATGAAATTTGCTTCTCTTAGTGGCTCCGCAAGCCAAATCTGGGGATCGGTTTATATGGGGGCTATATATAATTAGGAACTGATGTGGACCAATTTTTGCATGGATGTTAGAGACCATATACTAACACCACGTTCCACATTTGAACCGGATCGGATGAATTTTGCTCCTCCAAGAGCTCCGGAGATCAAATCTGGGGATCGGTTTATAAGGGGGCTACATATAATTATGGACCGATGTGGACCAATTCCTGCATGGTTGTTAGAAATCATATACTAACACCACGTACCACTTTTCAACCGAATCGTATGAATTTTGCCCATCCATGAGGCTCTGGAGGTCAAATCTGGTGATCGGTTTATATGGGGATCGGTTTATAATTATAGACTGATGTGGACCAATTTTTGCATGGTTGTTAGATACCATATACTAATACCACGTACCAAATTTCAGCCGGATCGGATGCAATTTGTTTCTCTTAGAGGCTCCGCAAGCCCAATCTGGGGATACTGACACCATGTATCAAATTTCAACCGGATCGGATGAATTTTGCTCTTCCCAGAGGCTCTGCAATCCAAATCTGAGCGCCGGTTTATATGGGGGCTATACGATATGGCCCATTCTCAATACCATCCGACCTACATTAATAACGACTACTTGTGCCAAGTTTCACGCCGATAGCTTGTTTCGTTCGGAAGTTAGCGTGATTTCAACAGACGGATGGACGGACGGACATGCTTAGATCGACTCAGAATTTCACCACGACCCAGAATATATATATTTTACGGGGTCTAAGAGCAATATTTCGATGTGTTACAAACGGAATTACAAAATTAATATACCCCCCATCCTATGGTGGAGGGTATAAAAAGGCCGATTAAATACGTATATTATTTAGTTTGACAAAATTTTCTATAGAAATAAAATTTTGACACAAATTTCTATAAAAATAAAATTATAACAAAATTTTCTAATAAAATTTTATAAAATTTTAACAAAATTTTCTATAGAAATAAAATTTTTACAAAATGTTCTATATAAATAAAATTTTTACAAAATTTTCTATAAAAATAAAATTTTGACAAAGTTTTCTATAGAATTAAAATTTACACAAAATTTTCTATAGAAATATAATGTGGACAAAATTTTCTATAGAAATAAAATGTTGACAAAATTTTCTATAGAAATAAAATTTTGACAAAATTTTCTATAGAAATAAAATTTTGACAAAATTTTCTATAGAAATAAAATTTTGACAAAATTTTCTATAGAAATAAAATTTTGACAAAATTTTCTATAGAAC
The DNA here is from genome assembly GCF_050003625.1 of Haematobia irritans. NCBI lineage: Eukaryota > Metazoa > Arthropoda > Insecta > Diptera > Muscidae > Haematobia > Haematobia irritans. Next base: position 152,260,689 of record NC_134400.1, on the reverse strand, counting down.
ATGTGAAACATTTTTTTCGAATAAAAAAAAATTGTTTTTATACAATCCACGAAAATTTGATCCACACTTTCAAAATAAGTTTTTGTAATTTGGTAGATTTTTTGGTAGAAACTTTTCTTTTAATTTTAGTAGATTATTTTTGGCACGAGTGGCAACCGTGCTGGCGATACTCCTCCATCAGTATTTAAAGTTAAGAACTTATGGTATTACCCTCGCATAATACGATGACATATTTTATTGATTTTATTAAGTAAAATAAAAAACACTGAAAATTGCATGGACAATAATCGCAAAAACATTTATCGCCACTATGGGGCACTGATAAATCGAACATTCGAACAACCTGACCAGTTTCGCACCATAACCACTTTTTTCACAGTCCAGTTTGGGCATTTGACATTTTCAACTATAAAAATAAATTCAGAAAAAAAATTCAAATCGCTGTAGGTTTCTAACCAAGTAAGAGATCGAAACATGACCAACCTCAAAGCATGAATTATTATGACTTTAATTTTATTGCTGGCTTTTTGTTTGGTTTGTTTCAATATTCAGAGATTTGAATGTATCTTGGCCATTAATTATAATTAAATTAGTTAGCTTTAGCTAGGCAAACAGATGTGTTAGATTTCCTTAAAAAGGAACAATTGACAGGTTCTCTATAATTCCAGTTTATGTGAGGGTGTTAAGAATGAACACCAATAAAAAATGTGGATAAAAAGAATTTCTTTTTCCAAGAATAGAATTGAATCAATTTAGTTGATGATCACATAATTACGATCTAAGCCATTGTTGTTAAATTATGGGTTTCTGCGATAGTAAATTGTATTTTATATGGCTTTCATTGGCGATCAATCATTTGAAGTAATGATGGCATATTTTGAGGGTTTTATAAAACAAGAAAGAAAATGGCTTTGGGGTGATACTTATAAGAATAGAAATTTTTATTATGATTCCATCATGAAATTAATAGTAACAATCACATATGTTAATTAATTGGAATTTAAAAATATTCTTAGGTAAATAATTTGTAACCAATTAATTTCTTAATTGGTTCAATTAAAAATTTAATTATGCTGCAAAATTCAAATAATTTTTTAATGAGCCAACTAATTATTTATTGTATTAATGTTCATTTACTAATAATTATTTTACCCTTGATTTATTTATGTTATGATTTATAGGGGCTAATAATTATAGGCCGATATGGACCAATTGTTGCATGCTATATACTAATATCATGCACCAAATGTAATTAAATATAATATTGTTATACCTTCATAATGAATTGTTTTAATAAATAAAAAAAATTGGATCAAATTTGCTCTTCCAAGAGGCTTCGGAAATCAAATCTTGGGATTGGTTTCTATGGATGCTATATATAATGGTGGATCGATATGGACCCATTTGTGAATGGTTGTTAGAAAGAAAATACTGACATTGCGTACCAAATGTCAAGGGGATCGAATGAAATTTGCTCCTCCAAGAGCCTACGGAAGCCAAATCTGGGTATCGGTTTATATAGGGGCTATGTCTATGGCTTATCGGCAATCACTTTATTGTTCTTCAAAATATTCCCCATTAAGATCTATACCCATTTACATGCGTCTAAACGCATCAACCGCTTCTTCATGTGTCGAAAAACTCTAACATCTCATTTTATTTTTTACGTATCGATACCAAATCAGGACTATACGGTGGATGGCCCATCAAATCGATGTTTTGAGTGCTCAAAAATGCAGTTGCTTTTGAGCAGATTTGTGAGAGCTCGCATTGTCGTCGTGTAGGGTGATCCGTCGTCGGCGGTTGATTTTTCTGATTTCTTGGACGCCAACTGGCAAGCAAATGTTTGCGTACCACTCAGAATTGAGTTTCTACGACATGTCCAGTTTTTCCGAAAAAGCAGTTAATCATTTGTTTCGAAGTGGATTACTTGCAACAAATTTTAAGTCGATAGCTTGATTCGTTTGAACATTTGCCACACTCAAAAAAAGTTGGATCCAAAGATTTTGACCTTCCTTTAAGGATTTTGGTATTGATTCCGAGCCAAAGATGCGGCTTCTTTAAAATAAAGATATTTTTTAGGGAACTAACTGGCTTTAACTCTAGGATCGATAAAATTATTATTGGATACAGATCTCATTCATCGAATTTTTATTCTCTGTTTGCGATATATTATTAAAGGTATTCATGTACAAACAAATTCCAGTTTCAAAATCCAAATTATGCCAAGTACTTCAAAGTAAAAACTGCTTTAAACCAAAAATTCAAATCCTTAAAATAAGTCTTAGCCTATATTTGAAGCATTTTTAACCTAAATTTAAAAATTCAATATGTCAGTTGAGTTAAAGACGATTTCTTTAAATTAAAAATGTTTTTCTTTATTTTAAGGAACGTTTGCTTTACTTCAAAGATCTACGACTTCAACAGAGGGATGCAAAATTTCAAAGATTTGTGTCCTAAATTTAATGAAAAAAAAATTTTGAAGCAAGGATTATAAACTTTCTTTTAAATAAAATGTCATTATTTTAAAGAGTTTTGTCCTTAACATTGCACTAAATTTCGAGTCCTAAAATTTAAGTTACATAATCTTCCATATTAGGTCAATATTTTTTTCAGTGCATGATTTCAACATACGAACGGACAGAAAACTACAGATCGACTAAAAATGTCACTCCGACCCAGAATATATACTTTTTTATTTGGTCTGACAGCAATGTTTCGATGTGTTACAAGCCGAATAACAAATTTAGTATACCTCCCTTACACTCAAAAAAAAAAACAAGTATATACGGCCGTAAGTTCGGCCAGGCCGAAGCTTATGTACCCTCCATCATGGCTTGCGTAAAAACTTCTTCTAATCACTGCCATCCAGAATCGAATTACTTGAGTTGCGGTAACGCTTGCCAATGGCAAGGTATCTTAAAACCTCCTAACACCATCTTCTAAATTGTATGTAAGTCCATACGTGGTATATATCAAATCAGAAAAGATCGATCCAATACGTATATAATTCAGTTTGACAAAGTAGACATAAAATTTTGACAAAATTTTCTACAGAAATAAAATTTTTGCAAAATTTTCCATAGAAATAAAAATTTTGGCAAAATTTTCTATAGAACGAAAATTTTGACAAAATTTTCTATAGAAAGAAAATTTTGACAAAAATTTCTACAGAAATGAAATTTTAACAAAATTTTCTATAGAAATAAACTTTTGACAAAATTTTCTATAGAAATAAAATCTTGGTAGATTATTTTTGGCTCGAGTGGCAACCATGATTATGAACCGAATAAAATTTGAACACAATCTTCTATAGAAATACAATTTTGACAAAATTTTCTATAGAAATAACATTTTGACAATGATGAAAATTTTATTATGAACCGAATAAAATTTTAACAAAATTTTCTCTAGAAATAAAATGTTGACAAAATTTTCTATAGAAATAAAATTTTGGTAGATTAATTTTGGCACTAGTGGCAACCATGATTATGAACCGATATGGACCAATTTTTGTGTGATTGGACCAATTTTGGTATGGTTGTTAGCGACCATATACTAACACCACGTTCCTAATTTGAACCGGATCGGATGAATGTTGCTCCTCCAAGAGGCTCCGGAGGTCAAATCTGGAGAACGTTTTATATGGGGGCTATATATAATCATGGACCGATATGGACCAATTCTGCCACGGTTGTTAAAGATCATATACTAACACCATGTTCCAAATTACAACCGGATTGGATGAAATTTGCTTCTCTTGGAGACTTCGCAAGCCAAATCTGGGGATCGGTTTATATGGGGGCTATATATAATTATGAACCGATGTGGACCAATTTTTGCATGGTTGTTAGAGACCATATACCAATATCAAATTTCAGGCGGATCGGATGAAATTTGCTTCTCTTTGAGGCTCCGCAACCCAAATCTGGGGATCGGTTTATATGGGCGCTATATATAATTATGGACCGATGTGGACCAATTATTGTACGGTTGTTAGAGGCCATATACCAATACCATGTACCAAATTCCAGCCGGATCGGATGCAATTTGCTTCTCTTTGAGGCTTCGCAAGCCAAATCTGGAGATCGGTTTATATTGGGTCTATATATAATTATGGACCGATGTGGACCAATTTTTGCATGGTTGTTAGAGACCATATACCAACATCATGTACCAAATTTCAGCCGGATCGGATGAAATTTTCTTCTCTTTGAGGCTCCGCAAGCCAAATCTGGGGATCGGTTTATATGGGGGCTATATATAATTATGGACCGATATGAACCAATTTTTGCACGGTTGTTAGAGACCATATACCAACACCATATACCAAATTTCAGCCGGATCGGATGAAATATGCTTCTGTTAGAGGCTCCACAAACCAAATCTGAGGGTCCCTTTATATGGGGGCTATACGTAAAAGTGGACCGATATGGCCCATTTTCAATACCATCCGACCTACATCGATAACAACTACTTGTGCCAAGTTTCAAGTCGATAGCTTGTTTCGTTCGGAAGTTAGCGTGATTTCAACAGACGGACGGACGGACGGACGGACATGCTTAGATCGACTCAGAATTTCACCACGACCCAGAATATATATACTTTATGGGGTCTTAGAGCAATATTTCGATGTGTTACAAACGGAATGACAAAGTTAATATACCCCCATCCTATGATGGAGGGTATGTATAAAAATATTTGAGGTCAAACGTTTCCGACAAGCGTTAGAATCCATTAAAAATTATAAAAATTATTTATTAGACAAAATATCACTGAATTTTTTAATTTACATCCAAAACATTGAATTCGGATCACAACGAAAGAAGTGATGCAAATTCAGTGCAACGGCTGTTGTAATGGAGGACTTCCGTCCTATGACAAGCCCATGTTAAATTCATCGCTTCTGCGTCAATTTTGCACCACTTCTGGATCCAAAAAGAAAATTTTCTTTACTTTTTTGGAGACGCTTTTTTTTGCTGGGTACAAGTGTAGCTTAACCGACAGAGGAAAGATATTCTTGTCAAATTTATTTGGGCAAAGCCCTATAGACTGCAAGATGGTTGGATGTACAGCTGTTTCGGAATTACCCCATTCCTTATCAACATCCTCTACTTGCAGCAAAACTATCAATCAATTATCAGAATAAAGGTTCAAAATTTTCTACACAAATAAAAATTTTTTTTTACAACATTTTCCTACACTGAAAAAACAGTGAACCCACCAAGAAGGAACATTTAGATTATTGTTAGAAAATTTTGAATAAACAGTATTACAAACGCTGATATCACGCCTATATCAAGAAAGTAAGTAAATTTTCAACATATTCTAGAAAATTTATTAGACATGATTAATTTCTTTCACTTGTTAAAGAAAGATTTTTAGTTTGAAGGAAAAAATTGGAGTTCAAAATTGCAAGAATGTCTTTAGCGCCATACGAAATTCATGATGGGCGCATTTGTAGTAAAATTTACAAATGTCAAGAAATAATGAACTATTTTGTGAAAAGTACTTATTTAGAAAATCTTTATGCTTCATTTGTGTATAATATTTTTCCCATTTTTTAGTTGTTGTTTTTTTTTTTTTTATACCCTCCAACATAGGATGGGGGTATATTAACTTTGTCATTCCGTTTGTAACACATCGAAATATTGCTCTAAGACCCCATAAAGTATATATATTCTGGGTCGTGGTGAAATTCTGAGTCGATCTAAGCATGTCCGTCCGTCCGTCCGTCCGTCCGTCTGTTGAAATCACGCTAACTTCCGAACGAAACAAGCTATCGCCTTGAAACTTGGCACAAGTAGTTGTTATCGATGTAGGTCGGATGGTATTGAAAATGGGCCATATCGGTCCACTTTTACGTATAGCCCCCATATAAAGGGACCCTCAGATTTGGCTTGTGGAGCCTCTAACAGAAGCATATTTCATCCAATCCGGCTGAAATTTGGTATATGGTGTTGGTATATGGTCTCTAACAACCGTGCAAAAATTGGTTCATATCGGTCCATAATTATATATAGCCCCCATATAAACCGATCCCCAGATTTGGCTTGCGGAGCCTCAAAGAGAAGAAAATTTCATCCGATCCGGCTGAAATTTGGTACATGATGTTGGTATATGGTCTCTAACAACCATGCAAAAATTGGTCCACATCGGTCCATAATTATATATAGACCCAATATAAACCGATCTCCAGATTTGGCTTGCGAAGCCTCAAAGAGAAGCAAATTGCATCCGATCCGGCTGGAATTTGGTACATGGTATTGGTATATGGTCTCTAACAACCGTACAAAAATTGGTCCACATCGGTCCATAATTATATATAGCGCCCATATAAACCGATCCCCAGATTTGGGTTGCGGAGCCTCAAAGAGAAGCAAATTTCATGCGATCCGCCTGAAATTTGATATTGGTATATGGTCTCTAACAACCATGCAAAAATTGGTCCACATCGGTTCATAATTATATATAGCCCCCATATAAACCGATCCCCAGATTTGGCTTGCGAAGTCTCCAAGAGAAGCAAATTTCATCCAATCCGGTTGTAATTTGGAACATGGTGTTAGTATATGATCTTTAACAACCGTGGCAGAATTGGTCCATATCGGTCCATAATTATATATAGCCCCCATATAAAACGTTCTCCAGATTTGACCTCCGGAGCCTCTTGGAGGAGCAACATTCATCCGATCCGGTTCAAATTAGGAACGTGGTGTTAGTATATGGTCGCTAACAACCATACCAAAATTGCTTCTTCTGGAAGTGCTTTTAAAGTTGTGCCTTTGGAAGAACTTCCAAATTTTTTTGCTGCGTAGTTAAGTCAATGCATGATTTTAAGCTAAGATCAGAAACAATAATAAATTTTCTTTCTATAGAAAATTTTGTCAAAATTTTATTTCTTCGACATATCATTCTATAATAAATATTTTGAAATAATATTCTCTATCAAAGTTTTATTTCTATAGAAAATTTTGTCAAAATTTTATTTCTATAGAAAATTTTGTCAATATTTTATTTCTATAAAAAATTTTGTCAATATTTTATTTCTATATAAAATTTTGTCAAAATTTTATTTCTTTAGAAAATTTCTTCGACATATTATATCTATAGAAAATTTTATCAAAGTTTTATTTCTATAAAAAATTTTGTCAACATTTTATTTCTATCGAAAATTTTGTCAAAATTATTATATGTTAATAAATATATTCATAATTCTGTAGAAAAATTTGTCAAAATTTTATTTCTATAGAAAATTCTGTTAACATTATATTTCTATATAAAATTTTGTCAATGTTTTATTTCTATAGACATTTTTTCCAAAGTTTTATTTTTATAGAAAATTTTGTCAAAATTTTATTAACCATCTTGCAGTCTATAGAGCCCAAATAAATTTGACAAACATTCTTTAAAAAATAAAAAAAAATTAATTTTATTGATAAGTTGGTCAAAATTGTATTTCTACTGAAAATTGATGTACCTCTTATTTGGAGAGGTATATTTTGCAAAATATACCAAAACATCAAGAATTCTACCAATCTACAATACAGTAAAAAATCTACCATTTTTGGTAGAAGTCAACCAATTGTGGCAACTTCGTACAGATCCAATTTATGGAATCTTCATTCTCTTTTTGCGATATGTTGATAAAGGAATTCATGTAGAAATAAATTTCAGTTTAAAAATCCAAATTACAACAGATCCTTCAAAGTAAAAAAATATTTTTTAATTCCAAAAAACTTGAAACCAAAAATGCAAAATCTTCAAAATAAGTCTTAGCCTATATTTGAAGCGTTTTTATCTTAAATATAAAGATTCAAGACTTCAGTTAATTTTAGGACGATTTTTTTAAATTAAACATTTGCTTCTTTACTTTAAGGAAATTTGCCTTAGTTCAAAGATATACGATTTCAATGGAGGGTCGCATATTTCTAAAATTTGTTTCTAAATTTAATAATATATTTTTTTTGGAGCAAGGATTATAAATTTTTTTTAAATTATAAATTCATTATTTAAAAAAAACAAGTAAGGAAAGTCTAAAGTCGGGCGGGGCCGACTATATTATACCCTGCACCACTTTGTAGATCTAAATTTTCGATACCATATCACATCCGTCAAATGTGTTGGGTGCTATATATAAAGGTTTGTCCCAAATACATACATTTAAATATCACTCGATCTGGAAGAATTTGATAGACTTCTACAAAATATATAGACTCAAAGTTTAAGTCGGCTAATGCACTAGGGTGGAACACAATGTTAGTAGAAAAATATGGGAAACGTTTAAATCTGAAGCAATTTTAAGGAAACTTCGAAAAAGTTTATTTATGATTTATCGCTCGATATATATGCATTAGAAGTTTAGGAAAATTAGAGTCCTTTTTACAACTTTTCGACTAAGCAGTGGCGATTTTACAAGGAAAATGTTGGTATTTTGACCATTTTTGTCGAAATCAGAAAAACATATATGGGAGCTATATCTAAATCTGAACCGATTTCAATTTGGCACGCATAGCAACAATGCTAATTCTACTCCCTGTGCAAAATTTCAACTAAATCGGAATTAAAAATTGGCCTCTGTGGTCATATGAGTGTAAATGGGGCGAAAGCTATATATGGGAGCTATATCTAAATCTGAACCGATTTCAACCAAATTTGGCACGCATAGCTACAATGCTAATTCTACTCCCTGTGCAAAATTTCAACCAAATTGGGATAAAACTCTGGCTTCTGGGACCGTATTAGTCCATATCGGGCGAAAGATATATATGGGAGCTATATCTAAATCTGAACCGATTTCAATACAACTTGGCACACTTGACTATAGTCCTAATTGTTCTTCTTGTGCAAAATTTTAAGTAAATTAGGTTAAAACTCTGGCTTCTGGGGCCATATAAGTCCATATCGGGCGAAATATATATATGGGAGCTATATCTAAATCTGAACCGATTTCTTCCAAAATCAATAGGGATCTATTCTGAGCCAAAGCACATACTTGTGCCAAATTTGAAGTCGATTGGACTAAAACTGCGACCTAGACTTTGATTACAAAAATGTGTTCACGGACAGACGGACATCGCTATATCGACTCTGGAGCCCACCCTTAGCATTTTTGCCAAAGGCACCATGTGTCTATCTCGTCTCCTTCTGGGTGTTGCAAACATATGCACTAACTTATAATACCCTGTTCCACAGTGTGGAGCAGGGTATAAAAATGCTCTTAATATTGTGTAAGTTGTGCATCCTAAAATTTAAGGTGCGTACTCTTTAGCATCACGTAAAGAATTTTTTCAATGTACACACAAATAATTTTGTTTGCAATGAAAATAAGTTAAATTTAGCATTTATTTAAATACGGATTTTTTCTGTGTATATTTATTGTATGGGATCCAAGACCCATATGTCGACGTGTTACAAACGGTATGATAAAGTTAGTATACCCCATCCTATGGTGGCTGAATGTTGTTCGCGTTTGCATTGTTGTTCACTTGCGACAACACTCAGCTGCATACCTGGTTACCCCATCTCCCAGTGATGACCATTGCACCTAGATGCGGCACCAGATCGGACAATACAAGTGGTATGGCTATGTTTCGAGCAAATTTCTTGTGCAGCTACCTAACTAGGACAAGTGAAGGCTGCCCGAGGATTCTTTTTCAAGCTCTCAACACAAAATCACGTCTATCGTTTGTGAACTTCATCGTTTTACACATCATCATCATCATCCATCCACATATTAATCAAATATCAAAAGGCTTTAATTTTTGTCCCATCCATGTTTTAGGATTTAATCTCAAATTCATCCGATTCATAAGAACTTGAGAGATCATTTCGATGAAATGGTCATTTTGAGATAATCATGCACAGTGAAGGGAAATTGTCTCAAACAAAATAAAACCCAGCAGCCAAGGAAACTGACTTTGATATACTCTAATCAGAATTCTAAAGTGGAGAGTTCCGATTTATTTTTTAGTTTGTCTACATTTGGAAACTTCGACTATTCGAGTTTATTGCTTTTAACAAAAATACCTTTCGTGTTCCCGACTTTGTTAAAATTTAGAACTTTCGACTTTTCGACCTTTTGAACATATTGAAAAGTTAGGTTAGGTTAGGTTATGTGGCAGCCCGATGTATCAGGCTCACTTAGACTATTCAGTCCATTGTGATACCACAGTGGTGAACTTCTCTCTTATCACTGAGTGCTGTCCGATTCCATCTTAAGCTCAATGACAAGGGACCTCCTTTTTATAACCGAGTCCGAACGGCGTTCCACATTCCAGTGGAACCACTTAGAGAAGCTTTGAAACCCTCAGAAATGTCACCAGCATTACTGAGGTGGGATAATCCACCGCCGAAAAACTTTTTGGTGTTCGGTCGTAGCAGGAATCGATCGAAATTGTGTATGCAAGGCGGGCATGCTAACCAATGCACCACGGTGGCTCCCTATTGAAAAGTTGATTCCGCAGTGTGCGGGTTTTTCAAAATTTGGAAACAATTACCTTTCGAGTCTTCGATTTCTTATTAAGTTAAGAAAAGTCAAATTTTCGACCATTTGGAAATTTGGAAAAGTCGATTTTTTGATTATTCAAAAAAGTTAAAAAGTCGATAATTCTGAAAATTTGGAGAAGTCGAATTTTCAAGAATGCAACTATTCCAAAAAATTAAAAGATCAAAAAGTTGATATTTCCAGTTTTCGATTATTTAAAAATTTGAAAAGTCGACTTTTCGAATTTTTGACTATTACCAAATTGAGGAAACAATTACTTTTCGAGTTGCCGACGTCTTTAAAAATTGGGAAAGTCAATCTTTCGACATTTTGTAAATTTGTACAAGGCAACTTTTCGACTAATCGACTTTGTCATAATTTGGAACTTTATACTTTTTGAAAATTTAGAAAAGTTCAATATTCTAATTTTGAACCTTTTTGGAAATTTAGTAAAGTCGTTTCCGCAGTGTTCGGCTTTTTCAAAATTTGAAAAAAAACTACTTTTCGAGTCTTCGATTTCTTTAAAATTAAGAAAAGTCAAATTTTCGACCGTACGGAAATTTGGAAAAGTCAATATTTCGATTATTCAAAATATTTAAAAGTCGATAATTCCAGTTTTCGATTATTTCAAAATTTAGAAAAGTCGATTTTTAGAGTTTCCGATTTCCTCGAAATTTGGAACAGTCGAAAAGTCTACTTTTCTATTTCTAAAATAGGTAAATATATACCAATATTAAAAATTTCACCGCCCACTCAAAAAAAACGCAACTTAAATTTTAGGATGTGAAATTTACAAAATATTAAGGACAATTTCAAGATTTTTGTCCTAAATTTAATGAAAAAAAATTTTTGAAGCTAGGACTATAAAGTTTCCTTTAATTAAAAGTTCATTATTTTAAAGAATTTGTCCTTATTTGTAAATTTTGAATCCTAAAATTTCAGTTGCATAATATTCCATATTAGGTCAATATTTTTTTCAGTTTATGAACTTCAACCCTACTGAATATAACTCCATTCTTTTTGGTTTAGCAATACGGCTTCTGTTGTTTTTTTTTGTTTTTTTAATAATGGAAATGCAATACAAGTTTAAGGTCATAAAACTCGTTACAATTTCAGTTTGTTTGTCCTTGTAACTTTAATTCTGCCATCACATGGAACTGCATTCACATACTTCCTACAAACATTAAGTGTAAACAATCGTGGCGCTTTTACACTGTAGTAAAATTAAACTCAAGGCAAGCAGTTGCAAAATTTTATGTGGGAAAACCACATATTTTGCCAATTTTAGAATTACATACTGCCAACAACCCTACAAAGTCGTCGATTAGTTAGTTTCCTATTTAAATTACAGTGACACAGAGTCAATGTTCAACAGCAACAACGCAACAATGTAAATAAAGTTGAGTAAACCAGACCAAATTATGCGATTTCTTTTTATACCCACCACCATAAAATGGTGACGGGGTACAATAAGTTTGTCATTCCGTTTGTAACACATCGAAATATCGATTTCCGACTATATAAAGTATATATATTCTTGATCAGGGAGAAATTCTAAGACGATATAAACATGTCCGTCTGTTGGTCTGTCTGTCTGTTGTAATCACGCTACAGCCTTCAATAATGGCGCTATCGTCCCGAAATTTGGCACAGATTAGTTTTTTGTTTGCAGGCAGGTCAAGCTCGAAGATGGGCTATATCGGTCCAAGTTTTGATATAGTCCCCATATAAACCGACCTCCCGATTTGGGGTCTTGGGCCTATAAAAGCCGTAGTTTTTTAGAAATCTAGAGGTATTTTGGAGGTGTGTCGAAAATGGTCCGTATCGGTCCATGTTTTAGTATAGCCCCCATATAGACCGATCTCCCGATTTTGCTTCTTAGGCGTCTAGAAACAGTATTTTCTATACGATTTGTCTGAAATTGAAAATCTAGAGGTATTTTAGGACCATAAGGAGGTGTGTCGAAAATCGTTCGTATCGGTCCATGTTTTGATATAGCCCCCATATAGACCGATCTCCCGATTTTGCTTCTTGGGCGTCTAGAAACTATATTTACCATCCGGTTTGCCTGAAATTGGAAATCTATAGGTATTGTGGGACTATAAAGAGGTGTGTCGAAAATGGTCCATATCGGTCCATGTTTTGGTATAGCCCCCATATAGACCGATCTCCCGATTTTGCTTCTTACGCGTCTAGAAACAATATTTTCTATCCGATTGGTATAAAATTGAAAATCTAAAGGTATTTTGAGACCATAAAGAGGTGTGTCGAAAATGGTCCGCATCGGTCCATGTTTTGATATAGCCCCCATATAAACCAACCTCCCGATTTGGAGTCTTGGGCCTATAAAAATCGTAGTTTTTATCCAATTTGCCTGAAATTGGAAATATAGAGGTATTTGAGTACCATAAAAATGTGTGCCAAAAATGGTGCTCATCGGTCAATGTTTTGGTATAGCCCCCATATAAACCGATATCCCGATTTTGCTTTTAGGGCTTCTAGAAACTATATTTACCATCTGATTTGCCTGAAAGTGGAAATCTAGAGGTATTTGAGGACCATAAAAAGGTGTTCCGAAAATGGTGCTCATCGGTCCATGTTTTGATATTGACCCCATAGAGACTGATTTCCCGATTTTGCTTCTTGGGCTTCTAGAAACTATATTTTCTATCCGATTTTCCTGAAATTGAAAATCTAGAGTTCTTTTGGGACCATAAAAAGGTGTGCCGAAAATGGTACCCATCGGTCCATTTTTTGATATAGCCCCCCATATAGACCGATCTCCCATTTTGCTTCTTGGCTTCTAGAAACTATATTTACCATCCGCTTTGCCTGAAGTTCTTGAGCTACAATAAACTGTATTTATTACATGATATGCCTGAAATTCGAAATCTAGAGGGATTTTTAGACCACAAATAAGAGTGCCGAAATTGAGGTATATCGGTCAATTTTTTCGTATAACCCCCATATAGACTGATCTCTCGATTTTTACTTCTTGGGCGTCTAGAGACTATATTTTCTGGCCGATTTGTTTGAAATTGAAAATCTGGAGGTATTTTAAGACCACAAATATGTGAGTAGCAAATGGTGCCTATCGGTCCATGTTTTGGTATAGCCCCCATATACACCGATCTCCCGGCTTTATTTCTTGGGCTTCTAGAATCCGTAGTTTTTATCCGATTTGCTGGAAATTAGTAATCTATAATAAAATTTTAGACAAACGAAATTTATTTTTCTTATAAAGTGTTTTCGTTTATTCAACGATTGTCTCTAAAATTTGTGTCAAAAGAAAACTTTGCTTGTCTAAACTTACGTTTCTCAAAAAAGAAGACACTTCTTTCAGGGTATAGCAGGCGCACTGATAATGAAAATTGCTTCAAACTGAAAGTAAAAGTTCCAGATTTTACTCATCGTATTTAAATAAATGCGGAAAAATCTACAGATTTAAGATTTTAAATCAAGGCGTAATTTCAACATATACACGATATGTTTATATTTTCTCTAAAACTCAAACAAAATTGGTTCTCATAAATCCAGAATCTTATCTGGTCTTCATAGGTAGAATCTTTAAAGTTCGGGAGCTGGCTCGTTTGGGAGAAGATTTGTCATCAAACCCCCTACAATTCTATATATTATCAAGTAACCCACTACGACGAAGAGTTTTCATAGTAAACTATTATACTTGATTCATGGTGGTGGGTATTTAAAATTCGGCCCGGCCGAATTTACTGCTTTATACACTTGTTTTTTCTCGGTTTGGTTTTGTTTCACTTTAATCGTTCAAATTTCCGCAATCATCCGTAATGAAATCGATTGGTGATTTACAAGCGTAGAGGGAGGGGTGGGGACAACAATTTTAACCTAACCCTAGTAACATGAATACCACTGCAATCTTATCGTTATTATGGTGAATCGATAAACAAAATTGAATTGATTCCCCACACACAAAGAAATAATATTTTGTTCCGAAACGATTTTTTTTACAGAAAATATTTTTTATACCCTACACCATAGGATGGGGGTATATTAACTTTGTCATTCCGTTTGTAACACATCGAAATATTGCTCTAAGACCCCATAAAGTATATATATTCTGGGTCGTGGTGAAATTCTGAGTCGATCTGAGCATGTCCGTCCGTCCGTCTGTTGAAATCACGCTAACTTCCGAACGAAATAAGCTATCGACTTGAAACTTGGCACAAGTAGTTGTTATTGATGTAGGTCGGACGGTATTGCAAATGGGCCATATCGGTCCACTTTTACGTATAGCCCCCATATAAACGGACCCCCAAATTTGGCTTGCGAGGCCTCTAAGAGAAGCAAATTTCATCCGATCCGGCTGAAATTTGGTACATGGTGTTAGTATATGGTCTCTAATAACCATGCAAAAATTGGTTCACATCGGTCCATAATTATATATAGCCCCCATATAAACCGATCACCCGATTTGGCTTGCGGAACCTCTAAGAGAAGCAAATTTCATCCGATCCGGCTGAAATTTGGTAAATGGTGTTAGTATACGGTCTCTAACAACCATGCTAAAATTGGTCCATATCGGTCCATAATTATATATAGCCCCCATATAAACCGATTCCCCGATTTGGCTTGCGGAGCCTCTAAGAGAAGCAAATTTCATCCGATCTGGCTGAAATTTGGTACATGGTGTTAGTATATGGTCTCTAATAACCATGCAAAAATTGGTTCACATCGGTCCATAATTATATATAGCCCCCATATAAACCGATCACCCGATTTGGCTTGCGGAGCCTCTAAGAGAAGCAAATTTCATCCGATCCGGCTGAAATTTGGTAAATGGTGTTAGTATACGGTCTCTAACAACCATGCTAAAATTGGTCCATATCGGTCCATAATTATATTTAGCCCCCATATAAACCGATCCCCAGATTTGACCTCCGGAGCCTCTTGGAAGACCAAAGTTTATCTGATTCAGTTGAAATTTGGTACGTGATGTTAATATATGGCCTCAAACACCCGTGCAAAAATTGGTCGATATCGGTCCATAATTATATATAGGCCCCATATAAACCGATCCCCAGATTTGACCTCCGGAGCACCTTGGAAGAGCAAAATTCTTCCCATTCGGTTGAAATTTGGTACGTGATGTTAGTATAGGGTATCCAACAACCATGCAGGAATTGGTTCCTATCAGTCCATAATTATATATTGCTCCCATATAAACCGATGCCAGATTTGACCTTTGGGTGCCTTTTGGAGAAGCAAAATTCATCCGATCTGGTTGAAATTTGGTACGTGGTGGTAGTATATGATATTTAACAACCATGTGAGTTGAAATTTGTGAATGACAGTCTTTCGTAGAAGTTTCTATGCAATCCATGGTGGCCGAACTTACGGCCGTATATACTTGTTGTTTTATTTAATTTTCTTTAAGAGCAATTAAACCCAAATTTTTGGGTTTTATCTTTCAAAGAAAATTTTGAAAATTTTGCCCTCATAAGACTCTTCTCTGCTCTCAGTGTATAGCATGGGTATTTGAACATGCATTATGACGCTGCCTTACCAATTTCCATTAATAAAAATGTGTGTTTTTTTTTTGACGTTATCAAATATTAACTCACTCACTCGTATGTTATTTTACACCACTGCCTAACTCAATAGGCAGTTCAGTTCGAGCAAAAAGTGTGATTAAAATTTATTGACTTCATTAAGCGTTTTACAAGAGGTAGCAATAGAAAATGTGTTTACTATCAAACCAATTAATACTCGATAGCTTATGTAGTGGGTTGGTTAAATGGTTAAATAGGAATTGGTGCTCTATTAAATAAAATTTATTAGGCATTTATTTGAATATTCAGATAAAAGCTGCAACTTTTTCAGAGAAGCGATACGCACGCAAAGATCTATTAGGCTTTCTAAGTGAAGAACAAAACTCGCATAGGTTTGGTTAGGTTTACACGTACGTGAAATACTGTTAATACCCTTCACCACTACTGTGGTACAGGGTATAATAAGTTTGTGCATTTGTATGTAACGCCAAAAGAAAAGTCTGAGACCCATCGTTTAGTACACACAAAAAAATAAAATATGAATTTGTACATAAATTTGTACATTTTTATAAATTTATGGACTTTTTCATAAAAAATGTGTACACTTACATAATATATTGTTTTCATAAAAGCTTGTTATGAAATTATGAATCTTTTAGTAATATGTAGAGACGGTTTCATAAAATTAATGAAATTTTACTTAATATATCAAAAATACTGGTTTTCTCTTAGCGTGAGAGAGCCACAACATAGAGTTACTCTCATATGTATACAACACAAGCATATAATACGAGACAACAAAAAACGAAACATAACGTTTTGAAGGTAACACACGAGTTTGATGTATTTGAGTATTTCAGTACAGTTTGAGTCGCCGTCGCGATTTGAAGATTTTTTATTACTGTAAAAAAAATTACGAAAAAACAATATTAACTGGAGGCGTCGGTGCTCATGTTTATCAATAATATAAAATATTATAAAATGATGTTCGTTGCTGGCTGGACTTTAATGCGGGTTTTAATAAATGTGTTCATACATTTTGACCAATTATGCAGGCATTAAGAATCAGGAGAAAAAAAATAAAAGAAAAGGTGCATATAATGAATGACGTTTTTAGTACATATTATGTAAAGGTACATATTTTTCAATGACAAAAATATGTATACTTCATTTGTACTATTAAAATTTCCATTCATATTATGTACACATTCATAGTCAATGAAAACCTGTATTTTTGATTTTATGAATTGTTTTCATATAATTTATGAATCCCGTGTTTGGCAATTTTTTGTGAACACTATTCATAAAATAAATGTATTATTTTTTTGTGTGTATACCGATCGTCTTACACTGAAAAAAAAATTGACCTATTATGGAAGAATATGCAACTTAAATTTTAGGACTCAAAATTTACGCAATGCTAAGTACAAAATTCTTTAAAATAATGACATTTTAATTAAAAGAAAGTTTATAATCCTTGCTTCAAAATTTTTTTTCATTAAATTTAGGACATAAATCTTGAAATTTTGCGTCCCTCTGTTGAAGTTGTAGAGAGAATAAAACTTCGATGAATGAGATCTGTATCCAATTTTAATTTTATCGATCCTACACCCTCACAAAAAATCGCTTCTGTAACATATACTCCCAAACATATTTTGCTTCAAGCATATACATTTTTGGATATTGCCCACACATTTATATGTTTGATCTCTACCAATATATAATATGTTTGAAAGCATATTGGTCTAAACAATATATGTTTGGGTAGTCTAAGTTCCAAACATTTTGTATTTTTGCATCCAAATTCAATAATGTTATCTTCCAAAAAACAATATGTTATTATGTGACCATATAATATGTTTGGAAGCATTTTGCACCCAAAAATATTATATGCTAAAAAAAATTCTCCCAAACAATATTGTGCTCAAAATTTTATTTATTTATTTATATATTTACAATCATAATGAATTATGAAAATAAACAGGTAATATAGGTGCTAACAGCATAGGTTTTCAACCTGAATGCTCAAAATTTTGTTTCTGCCCAATTGTATATTCCCCCACATCTTTCTCACTTCCACGAGATTGTTTAGTTCTTAGCACCTTTTTCTGTAATACAAACATTGTAGAAGAAATTATTCAATTTTATGATTTTTTATTTTATTTTAATTTTACCTTTTGCCGGACGGGGATTCGAACAGCGGACCACACAGTTTGTAAGGATCAAAGAAGTAGCTGATCAATTGCCCAAGGAAAAATAAAATGTTAATTTTGTAATAACAAGCAACAACCACCAACTTAATTCAATATCGCTCCCTGTTAAATAGCGCTCCAAGCTACTAAACACATATATGTTTATAGGCTATTTCTAAATTAATATATGTTTGCATCCAAGCATATTATATTTACAAACATTTTATGTCCCAAACATAATATGTTCTATCATATTAACATATATGTCCCAAACATGTTATGCTAGTTTATGAACATTATATGCTTGCACTCAAAAATATTGTGTTTAAAAATTTGTGTTCCAAACATATAATGTTTATAGCCAAACATATGAAAAACAGTCTTTTTCAACCGTGTAGATTTAAAGCAACCTAACCTTCGTCCGATTTACACTTATATGGCCTCAAAAGCAAGAGTTTTGCCCTGATTTGCTTGAAATTTTACATAAGGAGTACATTTAATAGTATCGTTAATTGCGTCAAAATGCAGTTGAAATCGGTTAAGATTTAGATATATGTTAGCTTCCGTATATAGCTTTTCGACCGATATGGATTTATATGGCCCCAGAAGCCAGAGTTTTACCCTAATTTGCTTGAAATGTTGCACTAGGAATACACTAGTAGTGTAGTTAAGTGTGGTAAATTTTATTGAAATCGGATCAGATTTAGATATAGCTCCCATATATATCATTCGCCCGATTTGGACTAATATGACCACAGAGGCAAAAGTTTTACTCTGATTTACGTGAAATTTTGCCGAGGGAGTGAAATTAGCATTCTAACTACACTTGCTAAATTTTGTTTAAATCGGTTCAGATTTAGATATAGCTCCCGAATATATCTTTCGACCTATTTAGATTCATATTCCCACAGAGACCAAAATTTACCCCGATTTACGAATTAAGGTTCTGGATATGCATGCTAATTTTGGTTGAAATCGGTTCAGATTTCGATATAGCTTCCATATACATGTTTTTCCGAATTATGTAAAAATTGCCAAAGTACCTACATTTTCCTTATAACATCGCCACTGCTAAGTCGAAAACTTGTAAATATTACTCAAATTTTCCTATTACTCTAATACACATCTATCGACCGACAAATCATAAATACAGTTTTGCGAAGTTGCCTCGAAATTGGTTCAGATTTAAATGTTTCCCATATTTTTTAGTAACATTGTGATTCGTCCCAGGTCATTAGCCGATTTAAATTTTAATTCTAGAGATTTTGTAGAAGTACAAAAAATTGTCTCCAAATCGGTTAAAATCGGACAATAGATTTTCACAAATTTGGATACATTACGCACACTAATTGAGAGGTTTCCTCTTTTTAAATAATGATGGGCTCAATATTAGTGACATACAAACTCTGTAGTTGCAAAATCAAGTATAGTTTCTAATATGAGGCATTTCTGTTCAGATTGAGATAAAGCTCCTATATAAATGCATCCCTTAATGTTCTTAACTATGGAGATGGGGTTTATCTCCCAAACCTCTTTCAATGATACCCCCCACAAATGCTTATGTTTACGAATTCAGTACACCAAAAGAAATTTCTTCGTAAACAGAACGACAAATTTCGTTAAAATTACGAAATTTGCCATTGTTTTACAACCAAAGAAACTTTTCATTAAAAGTACGAAATATTTCGTTATTTGTATACCCTCCACCATAGGATGGGGGGTATATTAACTTTGTCGTTCCGTTTGTAACACATCGAAATATTGCTCTAAGACCCCATAAAGTATATATATTCTGGGTCGTGGTGAAATTCTGAGTCGATCTGAGCATGTCCGTCCGTCCGTCCGTCCGTCTGTTGAAATCACGCTAACTTCCGAACGGAACAAGCTATCGACTTGGAACTTGGCACAAGTGGGCCATATTGGTCCACTTTTACGTATAGCCCCCATATAAACGGACCCCCAAATTTGGCTTGCGAATCCTCTAAGAGAAGCAAATTTCATCCGATCCGGCTGAAATTTGGTAAATGGTGTAAGTGTGTAGTCTCTAATGACCATGCCAAAATTGGTCCACATCGGTCCATAATTATATATAGCCCCCATATAAACCGATGACCTCCGGAGCCTCTTGGAAGACCAAAATTCATCTGATTCAGTTCAAATTTGGTACGTGGTGTTAATATATGGCCTTAAACACACATGCAAAAATTGGTCGAAATCGGTTCATAATTATATATAGGCCCCATATAAAACGGTCCCCAGATTTGACCTCCGGAGCCCCTTTGAAGAGCAAAATTCATCGGATTTGTTTGAAATCTGGTACATGATGTTAGTATATTGTATCCAACAACCATGCTGGAATTGGTTCATAGCAGTCCATAATCATATATAGCCCCCATATAAACCGATCCCGAGATTTGGTTTTGGAGCCACTTGGAGGAGCAAATTTCATCCGAGTCAGTTGAAATTTGGTACATTGTGCTAGTATGTGGCCGTTAACAACTATGCCTAACTAGGTCCATATCGGTCTATAGTTATATATAGCCCTCAGATAAATCGATACCCAATCACACAAAAATTGTTCCATATGAAGTTCATAATTGTATATAGCCCCCGCATAAGCGACCCCCATATTTCAATTCTTGCTCTCTACGTATCGTGCAAAAAGTACATATCGATTCGTAATTATTTGTAACTTTTTTCTCTAATATATACGACGTATGGACTAACGCACAATTTAGAAAACGATGTTAAGAAGTTTTAAGATACCACAACCCAAGTAATTAGATTGTGGATGGCAGTGTTTAGAAGAAGTTTCTACGCAATCCATGGTGGAGAGTACATAAGCTTCGGCCTGGCCGAACTTACGGCCGTATATACTTGTTACGAAGAAAAGTTCTTCCAAATTTTTCATAGTTTGTAAGAAACAACTTTGTACTTTTTTATGAAAAAGTTGCATACTTTTCATGAAACAATTTCGTTATTTTTATGAAATTGTTGCGAACTTTTTATGAAAAACTTTCGTAGTTGTTGTGAAAAATGTTCGAACCTTTAGAAAAAACATTTATAGCCCAAAGGGCATTTGGTTGTCGTAACCAGAGATGGTCTGTATCAAACTTTTTTAGGTTTGCGACTGTCGCAAAGTTGTAAACGTCGTAAACGTCACATACGTGTCGTAAATGTAGGAAAAGTAACAAAAGTCGCAAACTCAAAATACTTCAGTCGCGTCAGCTAGGCAGCAAATTCGATGATATCCAAGACGATGGTATGTGCGAAGAGAAGGTTTTAGTCCCCACATTTTCCCTATTGCCTTTTGCACGAGTACAGGGTAACCGTGGATTTTCTCGTCCTTTCTTAGCTTTAAGTTCAGTCTCCTGTCCAATATAACCCCAAGGTATTTTGCACACTCACCAACGGGAATTTCGATACCACGTAAGAAAATAGGCTTGACGGTGGAAAAACTTTCACAAATTTCTGCAGAAACTCACAGCGAATGCTGTCATGCTAAATTAAAAAATGTTCAGGATTTCTTCTATTCAAAATTAGGTTTTCTACAGTAGGTTTACGACTTTTGCGACATACGTATTATACCGTCGCAAATGTATGTCGCAAAAGTCACAGTTTGTGACAGGCCAACCCTGGTCGTAACAAGTTTGAAAAATGTTACCACTACTTTACATCAAAAGTTATTGAATAAATTTTAGTTTGGCTGTATCACTTTTATGCATAAATGAGAAGTTACATAGACATGCGTTAAAAAATTGAATAAACGAATACACTCAAGGCTATTATCAAAGACAATTTTATGTCGCGAACAGAAATTTTACAACTTCAAGGAAACTTCTTCGTTATTTAAACGAAAATGTTTCGTACTTTTTATGAAGAAACTCAAAGTTTTAAACACATTATTTTTGAGTGCAAACATATAATGTTCATAGCATAATATGTTTGGGACATATATGTTAGTATGTTGGAAGTAAAATAATGAAAGTACACACAAAAAAAAATTTTTCTGATTCAATC
This sequence comes from Haematobia irritans, assembly GCF_050003625.1. Taxonomy (NCBI): domain Eukaryota; kingdom Metazoa; phylum Arthropoda; class Insecta; order Diptera; family Muscidae; genus Haematobia; species Haematobia irritans. The sequence continues at coordinate 152,238,466 of NC_134400.1, read as the reverse complement.
ACGAAATTAATTGATCCAATTAATTTTTTAATTGAAATGTCTTCAATCACAGAAATGATAGTATCAATTAAAAAATTAATTGACAGTCAATTAAAAAATTAATTGATCCAATTAAATATTTAATTGATACTATTAATTTGTGTGATTGATTTTTATTTCAATTAAAAAATTTGTTGAATCAACTAAATTTTTAATTGAATATTTTCTAAAACTCAATTAAGATTTTAATTGGAAAAATTTTCGTGAAATTTTTTTCTGTGTAACCAATTGGCGCATTACAAATATATATACACAAAGAAAATTTCATTAGACATAGGAAAAATACTACGTGTGAATATAAACAAGTATAAATTTACATATTATGAGTAAAAATATATATGTTGTGATATAAGACTTCGCCAAAAATTGTATATGCTTAAGTAAAATATTAAAATGAGTATTCGGAGAGAAAATTCATTCGGAACCAAGATAAAATATATTTGAAAAAACAAAGAGCATGAGTTTTGTTTATCATTTTCGCATTACGGGCACAATTTTTTTGTTTCGTCAAAACAAATCGGAACGTAGGACGAGAAAGTCAAACTATTCAAACACAGGTAATTAAAGGGATCTTCATAAAAACTAACGAAAGGGCACTATACACTGAACAAAAAGCATGTCCGGTTCCAAAGATTGTGTCTCCACTTTAACAATTTTGGTACTGATTCCGAACCAAAGAAGCGGAGAATACAAGTAAGGATGCTTTTAAGACACAATTCTCTTTTAAATGGGGTTTTGTGTAGTTGACTCTACGAAGCACATTTCAATTTTTCGCTTTTTCAGCTTTTTTCATATGCTATAAAATGTCCGTTAAAAACAAGACTTCCAGTAGAAATTATGCTATGTTTCAAGTAAAAAATGTCTTTAAAATAAAGTATTGATAAACATATCCTATTTTTTAATGATTTTTGCCTTGTAGTCAAGATGCAAAAATGCAAAAGTCAAGTTGACCTTAGTCCAAAAATTTGTCCTTTCATGTTATGATACCCATTTTTAAGTCAAATCACTTAATTATAACGACAACACGACTTCATTGAAAGTATCGACATTTGAACATTGAAAAAACTTTATATTAGAGAAATGGGTCTTCTAAGCTAAGCAAAAGTTGTATTCTTATTTTAAGGACATGAACTCTTTGGCCTCTCGACAATATTTTTTCAGTGCACTCTTTTTAGAGTTGTGAAAGTAAAATGAAAACAGGGCGAAACAGTGAAAAATTAAACAGTAAGATCTATAAAAACAAAGATTAGTTCCTCTTTATTAATGCGTAGTCCAAGAGGAGTTGACGGATTTTTTCGAAAATAAAAGCGGGCATTGAGTTCGAGTTTAGCGGCAAAACCAGAATAACATTACAACTTTTTCCAGTAAATTGTATTATAACATTGTGGGGAAAGATCCAAAGCAACAATTGAATAAGTTTATTTTCTTTAAAAGAAATTATTAAAGAAAAGTAAAAGGGTAAACATGGCCATTTTAACGCGATAATGCCAACTTTATACCGGCCTTAAGAATTAAATTAAGTACAAAATTATTCGTTAATAAAAATTCATATTTATTTGTATTTCTAAATTAATGGTGTAACATGCTATCAAACAATTGTTCACACCAAAATAAATGTATGTGCTGTTTTAAAATTACTGTTTAGAATTTAAATATAATGTGCTTTTGAATGGTTATCGTTAACCTTAGGATTCGATGGAAAAATATTTATACACGCTCACAAAAAATCGCTTCTGTAACATATACTCCCAAACATATTTTGCTTCAAGCATATACATTTTTGGGTATTGCCCAAACATTTATATGTTTGATCTCTTCCAATATATAATATGCTTGAAAGCATATTGGTCTAAACAATATATGTTTGGGTAGTCTAAGTTCCAAACATTTTGTATTTTTGCATCCAAATTCAATAATGTTGTCTTCCAAAAAACAATATGTTATTATGTGAACATATAATATGTTTGGAAGCATTTTGCACCCAAAAATATTATATGCTTAAAAAAAATTCTCCCAAACAATATTGTGCTCAAAATTTTATTTATTTATTTATATATTTACAATCATAATGAATTATGAAAATAAACAGGTAATATAGGTGCTAACAACATAGGTTTTCGACCTGAATGCTCAAAATTTTGTTTCTGCCCAATTGTATATTCCCCCACATCTTTCTCACTTCCACAAGATTTTTTAGTTCTTAGCACCTTTTTCTGTAATACAAACATTGTAGAAGAAATTATTCAATTGTATGATTTTTTTTATTTTAATTTTACCTATTGCCGGACGGGGATTCGAACAGCGGACCACACAGTTTGTAAGGATCAAAGAAGTAGCTGATCAATTGCCCAAGGAAAAATAAAATGTTAATTTTGTAATAACAAGCAACAACCACCAACTTAATTCAATATCGCTCCCTGTTAAATAGCGCCCCAAGCTACTAAACACATATATGTTTATAGGCTATTTGTAAATTAATATATATGTTTGCATCCAAGCATATTATATTTACAAACATTTTATGTCCCAAACATAATATGTTCTAACATATTAACATATATGTCCCAAACATGTTATGCTAGTTTATGAACATTATATGCTTGCACTCAAAAATATTGTGTTTAAAAATTTGTATTCCAAACATATAATGTTTATAGCCAAACATATGAAAAACATTCTTTTTCATCCGTGTATATACTCGACTTCACGTTCTTTTTTTGTAAGAGTTTTTGAATTTCTACCATTACTTGTTACACAATTTTTATTGTTGCAATACAAAATAATATTTGATTTGAACTCAGTCCATTTCGTTTATATCAAGCACTTCTCTTTTCTGACTTTAAGTCTTTCATAAAACACACTTTACAATTTCGTAGTAAAAATTTAATATAATAGTATGTAATGCTGAACACCTTTTCGGGAACTTCCGAACGTATCTGGAATATATGTTAAAAAATATATTAAAAAAAATGGTGTTGGTCGAAGCAGGGATCGAACCCAGGTCCCCTGTCACGCAAGGCGGACGACCAACCACTGCTCCACGCTGCCAACAAATGTATATTTAACAATGTTATGTTTGCACCGGCTCGTGGGCGCCGCAAGCTATGCTATATAAATATAACTTATAACGATAATTATCTCTTGATGACCATAACAGCTACGTAGGCCAATGGTTAATGTGCTGGCTTACAAACTGTGTGGTTCGCTGTTCGAATCCCCGTCCGGCAAAAGGTAAAATTAAAAAAATTATAAAATATAATAATTTCTTCTAAAATGTTTGAATTACAGAAAAAGTGAGAAAAATTTGAGGGAATATACAATTAGGCAGAAAAAAAATTTGAGCACAATCTTCTTTGGGAGAAAATTCTTCTAAGCATATAATATATTTGGGTTCAAAATGTTTCCAAACATATTATATGTTCACATAAGAACATATAGTTTTTTGGAAGACAACATTATTGAATTTTGATGGAAAAATACAAAATGTTTGGAACTTAGACTACCCAAATATATTATATTGTTTAGACCAATATGCTTTCAAACATATTATATATTGAAAGAAATCAAACATATAAATGTTTGGGCAATACCCAAAAATTTATATGCTTGAAGTAAACTATGTTTGGGAGTATATGTTACAGAAGCGATTTTTTTTTGAGGGTGTAGAAATAATAGAAATCTGAAATTGCTTATAGTACTACATGTCAGCCATTCTGTATATACACTTTAAGCCTTCATATTAGGCCAATCTTTTTCAGTGAGTTATTCCCCAAAAAAAATTGATTTGCTTCCATTTTAATCGAACTGCGAAATGTCCCAAAAAAAAAAACATGAATTATTTTCAAATACTCGCATAACAGCGGAAAGTTTTAATTAAAATCCGCAAACGTTTTCGGTAGCAAAGTAAAATTGAATCATGTACCTCACACACCAACTGACTGACAGCCCCAGTGTCCGTCCGTCCGTCCGTCTATCTTTCCATTCATTTGCAGTATAACTGCGTGACTTACTGGCATAACTTGAGCTCACCAACTGACTGACACACATTTTCATTAACAACCCCAAGCACCTAAAGCTGAAGCACAACGGTTTTTGATATTTTTTCCATGGTCTGAGGTATAAGGTGCAATTGCGAAAATTAATGTTCGTTAATAGAAAGCAATTTAAAAGGAAACAATTTTTAAAATTATTTTTAATAATATTTTCTATCTTCTTTGTTTTTGATTTTTTTTTTAGAAATGTATCATTTGCGGTATACATCAGCCAGCAGAGCTAAAGAGAACTGATATAGAAACTGGAAATTATCAAGGCAAAAAGAAAAAGAAGAAAAAATAATAACCAACAGATATAGCACATACTTGGAAGACCTCTAAGCTGATTAACTTACCATCATCATCATCGTTATCATCATTTCGAGTGAAATATTGGAGAAAGAGTTCACTCGAATAGATTTCAACGGAATCGTTAGGAACCGAAACAAAAAACTCTTACCATCAAAATTCAAACATAAAATAACCACACATTAAATATCGGTCATTAAAAAAAAAGATTATTACAACAGAATCATTAAACAAAAGAAACATAGTTCCAAGCTGTTCTTTGTCTATCCATCTGTTGGCTTTTGGAAAACCAAAACCCGGCATCGAAGAACAGAAAGCAGAAAATAGAATACCTACGACCATCACCTAATATTCACATTAATTTATCGCAAATTCATTGTCATTTTGGGATTGTGTGAAATGCTAAAAAACCCATAATCACCATGACAACTTTTAAATTAACCGAAGTGAAAGCTGACATATTCCAGATACCTCAAACCTATTCATTGGCCTTTACCAGCACATCCGATTTCTATGCTGAAAGAGGAACATTGGGCTGGCAAGTGAATTTGATATTTGGTCAAAATGATGAACTCAGTCGCCAGTATATAACAAATGGTAATGTAGCTGTCCTGGAGGATCATGATCGTTTCATTTACCTAATGGTAACCAAAGAGAATATGTATTACAAGAGCACCTATGGAGATGTTGAGGCGGCATTGATCTGTTTGAAATATCATATGGTAAGTATTGGAAATTACTTAATAGCAGAAATAACAGAAAAAAAATCACTTATCGAAGTCATGCTGATGTTTATTTCCCTCTGGTATCTGTTACGACCATCTTAGGTTAGATTAGGTTAGGTTAAAGTGGCAGCCCGATTAATATTCAGGCTCACTTAGACTATTCAGTCCATTGTGATACCACATTAACTAAAAGTACCTATTACATATGGGCACTTCTAGTTTTAACGACCATCTTACTGGCGTCAATGATGGTCCTGGGAAAATGTGACTCCCGAACAGATACCTGAGGGAAATAACTGCTACACTGATAGATCGAAGATGGGCAAGGTAATGAAACTGGGCATATGTGTGGAGGATCTAGACATCCGAAATCCTATTCTGCAAATTTTGCAGAAGTGCGTGTCATAACGGAATTTTTTAAATGGCTCGGAAATAACACGTCAACAATTTCACAGATTGCCGGAGGGCTATGAAGGCAATAGTAGATGTTGCGGTTCGATCACGAATACAAAAGCATGAACAACAAATACTCGGAATGTGTCAGGATCCGCATCATATCGGTGCCGGGACATGCCGGACTAAAAGGAAACGTAAAGGCAAATGAACTGGCAATAAAAGCTGGGACACATAAGGAAGTATACTTAGGGGCAAGGGAGGAGCAAAATTCATCCGATCCGGTTGAAATTTAGTACATGGTGTTAGTATATGGTCTCTAACAACCATGCAAAAATTGTCCATATCGGTCCATAATTATATATAGCCCTCATATAAATCGATCCCCCCAGATTTGACCTCCGGAACCTCTTGGAGGTGCAAAATTCATCCGATTCGGTTGAAATTTGGTACATTGCGCTAGTATATGGCCGCTAATAGCCATGCAAAAATTGGTCCATATCGATCTATAGTAATATATAGCCGATCGCCAATCACACAAAAATTGGTCCATATTGCCAAATATAATCTACCAAAATTTTATTTCTAAAGAAAATTTTGTCAAAATTTTATTACTATAGAAAATATTGACAAATTTTATTTCTATAGAAAATTTTGTCAAAATTTTATTACTATAGAAAATTTTGTCAGAATTGTATTTCTATAGAAAATGTTGTCAACATTTTATTTCTATAGATAATTTTGTCAAAAAGTTATTTCTATAGATAATTTTTCAAAAAAGTATTTCTATAGAAAATTTATGAAGCACCTCTTAGTTGGAGAGGAATATTTTGCAAAATCTTCCAAAACGTCAAGAATCTACCAAACAGTCTGCCCTTTTTGGTAGACTCGTGTTCATAATTGTATATAGTCCCCATATAAAGCGACCCTCATATTTCAATTCTGGCTCTATAATTACTGCACAAAATTTCATATTGGTTCGTAATTATTTCTTTCCTACACTCAAAAAAAAGTTTACTTGGATCCAAAGATTTTGACTTTCCATTAAGGATTTTGGTATTGATTCCGAGCCAAAGATGCTGTTTCTTAAAAAAAAAAAAACATTTTTTAGGGACCTCCCTGGCTTTAAATCTAGGATCGATAAAATTAAAATTGGATACAGATCTCATTCATAGAATTTTTATTCTCTGTTTGCGATATATTAATAAAAGTATTCATGTACAAACAAATTCCAGTTTCAAAATCCAAATCATGCCAAGTACTTCCAAGTAAAAACTGTTTTCTCAATGCTAAAAAAACTTTAAACCAAAGATTCAACTCCTTAAAAGAAGTCTTAGCCTATATTTGAAGCATTTTTATTTTAAATTTAAAAATTCAATATGTCAGTTGAGTTAAAGACGATTTCTTTAAATTAAAAATGTTTTTTCTTTATTTTAAGGAACATTTTCCTTACTTCAAAGATCTACAACTTCAAAAGAGGGACGCAAAATGTCAAGATTTGTGTCCTAAATTTAATGAAAAAAATTTTTGAAGCAAGGGTTATAAACTTTCTTTTAATTAAAATCTCATTATTTTAAAGAATTCCTGCATGGTTTTAAGAGACCATAAACTAATACCATGTACCAAATTTCAACCGAATCGGATGCATTTTGCCCATCCATGAGGCTCCGGAGGTCAAATCTGGGAATCGGTTTATATGGGGGCTATATATAATGTTGGACCGATGTGGACCAATTTCTGCATGGTTGTTAAAGATCGTATACTAACACCATGTACCAAATTTCAGCCGGATCGGATGAAACTTGCTTCTCTTAGAGGATCCGCAAGCCAAATCGGGGGGATCGGTTTATATGGGGGCTATATATAATTATGGAACGTTGTGGACCAATTTTTGCGTAGTTGTTAGAGACCACATACTTACACTATGTACCAAATTTCAGCCGGATCGGATGTGGACCATTGTTTGCATGGTTGTTAGAGACCATATACTAACACCATGTACCAAATTTCAGCCGGGTCGGATGAAATTTGCTTCTCTCCGCAAGTCAAATCTGGAGATCGGTCTATATGGGGGCTATATATAATTATGAACCGATATGGGCCAATTTTTGCATCGTTATTAGAGACCATATACCAACACCATGTACCAAAATCAAACCGGATCGAATCGGATGAATTGTGCTCCTCCAAGAAGCACCGCAAGCCAAATCTGAGCGCCGATTGATATGGGGGCTATACGTAAAAGTGGTCCGATTTACAATAACTACATCAATTATAACTTCTTGTCCCAAGTTGTGTCTAGTAGATAGCTTGTTTCGTTCGGAAGTTAGCGTGATTTCAACAGACGGAAGGACGGGCGGACAAGCTTATATCGGCTCAGAACTTCACCACGACCCAGAATATATATACTTTATGGGATCTTAGAGCAATATTTCGATGTGTTACAAACGGAATGACAAAGTTAATATACCCCCATCCTATCTATGGTGGAGGGTATAAAAACGAATCTGTGCCATATTTCAGGACGAGAGCTATTGAAGGGTGTAGCATGATTACAACAGACAGACAGACAGACGGATGGACATGGTTATATCGTGTTAGAGTTTCTCCCTGATCAAGAATATATATAGTCAGAAATCGATATTTCGATGTTTTACAAACGCTCGGACGAAAAAGACTGTTTTTCATATGTTTGGGTGTAAAAATTATATGTTTGGAACTCAAATTATTTAACACAATATTTTTAAGTGCAAGCATATAATGTTCGTAAACTATCATAAAATGTTTGGGGTATATATGTTAATATGTTAGAACATATTATTTTTGGGACATAAAATGTTTGTAAATATAATATGCTTATATGCAAACATATATTAATTTGGAAATAGCTTATAAACATGTATGTGTTTAGAAAGAGAGACCTAGAGAGTATGCTGCAAGCAATATAATGGAAGTAACCAATTGGCGCCTTTAAAATATATCCACACAAAGAAAATTTCATTAAAAATTTTTACTACCAGTGTAGGCCCTAGGGTTAAACATAATATTTTTGAACAATACAAACAATATTTTGTTTAGACCAATCCTGAGAATATATATGCTTGAAGCAAAATGTGTTTGGGATAGATGTTACAGAAGCGATTTTTTGTTTTTTTTTTTTTGAGGGTGCGGATTGACAAACTTATTATACCCCCATCACAACTCTATGGTATGGTTAGGTTAGGTGGCAGCCCGATGTATCAGGCTCCCTTTGACTATTCAGTCCATTGTGATACCACATTGGTGAACTTCTCTCTTATCACTGAGTGCTGCCCGATTCCATGTTAAGCTCAATGACAAGGGACCTCCTTTTTATAGCCGAGTCCGAACGGCGTTTCACATTGCAGTGAAACCACTAAGAGAAGCTTTGACACCCTCAGAAATGTCACCAGCATTACTGAGGTGGGATAATCCACCGCTGAAAAACTTCTTGGTGTTCGGGTGGTACTACGCCCTCCTTCCAGACACTGAAAACAATATTTTCATAATATTAAAGATTACGCAACCTAAATTTTATGATGCCCAATTTACAAACTACTAAGGACAAATTCCTTTAAAATATTGAAAATTTAATTAAGATACAATTTATAATTTTCGTTTAGAATTTTTTTTTTATTAAATTTAGAACACACATTTTGGAAATTTGCGTTCCTCCGTTATTTTTGAACCAGGGCTGTGGAGTCGGAGTCGGAGTCTTGGAGTCGGAGTCTGAAGATTTTGCTGGAGTAAAAATTTTGCTCGACTCCGACTCCGGCTAAATCAAATTTTGTAAAACACTTCACATTTTTTTAACTAATCAAGTTTTTACGCAAATTAGTTTCCATTGCTTTATTCATTCGATCAATGTACAGCATGATTGTAAATGAAAATCAACTTCCAATTACGGCTATCTTTTTATGTTTCCTAGAATGTTAGACTAGCAGATGGGCTGGATCGATCCATTTTAATGCTCATATCAATTTATTTGAAATATTTCGAACAATCGAAATTATTATTTTTTTTTAATTTTATTTTAAGGCCATATACGTACGTGGAATATTGACAGAAAAATTTTTCAAAGTTGTTTTTTATAGAAAATGCTGTCAAAATTTTATTTCTATAGCACATTTTGTCAAAATTTTATTTCTATAAAAAATTTATTCAAAATTTTATTACTATAGAAATATTTTTTTTCTATAGAAAATTTTGTCAAAATTGTATTTCTATAGAAAATTGAGTCAAAATTTTGTTTCTATAGAATATTTTGCAAAATTTTATTTCTATAGAAAATTTTGCCAAAATTTTATAGTAATAGATTTTTTTATTAGAAAATTTGGTCAAAATTTTATCACTATAGAAAATTTAGTCAAAATTTTGTTTCTGTAGAATATTTTGCAGAATTTTATTTACTACACAAAAATTTTTCTAAAATTGTACTTTTATTGATAATTTTTTCAAAATTTTATTTCTATAAGAAAAATTTTTATTTCTATAGCAAATTTTCTCAATTTTTTTCTTACTGATGCTCACTGATACTCACTGCTATAAAAAATGTATTCAGAATTGTATTACTATAGAAATATTTTTTTCTATATAAAATTTAGTCAAAATTTTATTTCTATAGAAAATTTAGTCAAAATTTTGTTTCTATAGAATATTTTGCAAAATTTTATTTCTATAGAAAATTTGCAAAATTTTGTTCGCTACACAATTTTTTTTAAATTGTATTTCTATTGATAATTTTTTCAAACTTTTATTTCTATAAAAAATGTTGCCAAATTTTATTTCTATAAAAATGTTATTCAAAATTTTATTTCTATATATTTGGTCAAAATTTGATTTCTATAGAAAATTTAGTCAAAATTTTGTTTCTGTAGAAAATTTAGTCAAGATTTTATTTACTAGCCAAAAATTTTCCAAAATTGTATGCTCACTGATACTCATTGCTAAGTCGAAAACTTGTAGAAATGACTCAAATTTTAAAATTTTTCAATGAATGAATCATAAATGCATTTTTGCGAAATTGTCTAAACAATTATAAATACAGTCGAAGCTCAGTTTAACGAACGATATATTGTCAGGCCCTTTCGTTATTTAGAAAAATACGTTAAATCGAACGGGAATATAAAATGTTAACTTTTATTGAAAATCGTAGTTTTTTTACCAGATGAGTAAAAATTCATAATCATTTGAAAAAATTAAAGCACAGAGACACTTAAAAAATAATACTTAAAATAATCCTGATGAACTTGATATATCTAGGTTAGGTTAGATTGAAGAGAGGATCCAAGATTCGCTGTCGTATGGGGGCCTACATACAGCCATGACACAATTTGTATACTCTAACTTCTTAGACGAATTGCCTAATTTGTTCCCGGTTTCAAGAATGGCCAGGCGTAGTTGTGTTCATAGTAACATCTTCCTAAAACGTCTTACATACACCACTACTCCGCTGCTCCTGTCGGCATAGATGTACTCTCAACGCTAGATTGCCGTTTCGATCGGGCACCAAAAAAGTTTTTCAGCGGTAGTTTATCCCTCTCACTAATGATGTTGATATTCCTGTGTATTTCATAGTTTATCTACAGCTATAAGAGGGAGGTTGTTTGTTATTGAGCTAAATATAGAATCGGGTAGCACTCATTATTAAGAGAAAAATTCACCATCTGTCCAACTGGCAATCCTACGAAATATTGCCACTAACGGACCTATTACAGGACTAGTACCAGTGCTCGAGTTTGTCGTAGTTTTTAAATTTTCATATAATTTATTGATTTCTATACTCTCTTTATTTTAAAATTTTATTTGATCTAGACATTTACCTATTGACCAACATAGTCCAAAAGTTTTTCTTTCTGATGCAATTTGGATGATCAAAATATTACCGGTACCTAAGGGTTTGTCCCAGACTGTTTCATGAGGACCTGTCTAGTCCTACTAAGTTCTCCCAGGTCATGTAGTTTGGAATGAGTCCAATCCGTGGCCTGCAGTGTAAATTTATCCCCGTCAATGACAAACCCGTGTTGAAGTGACCGGTCCCTTCCATACGTTTCGGCCAGAACTGGGACTGGTCTATTCTCACCAGGGAGAAGTCCTGTACCGGTTCTGTTGTAGATCCATTTCCCGTAGCGAAGCTGCGCCACTCTATCTAACCTAACATTACCAGTTACCCGGTCATTGAATATGTGTTTTCAAACATTTTAATGGAATCTAAATATCTTGGGAATGCCGTACTTTGTAGACATTTCCTAAGGACTTAAGCCATACTCCCAAACGTCAAATATTGCTGATTTTTTGTTGTTTATTTTCTTAGGATTAAAAGCCTTTTCGTTAAATCGAACGTAAATTTTGTTCAATTGTTCGTTATTTAGAATACTCAATGTTAAGAATTTTGACGTTCGTTAAAATGGATTTTCGCTAAATGGGATATTCGTTAAACAGAGCTTCGACTGTATTTCCCAAATATTGCCCGAGTTTTGTAGAAGTCTGATTTGAGATTTTATCAAAATGTAGATCTAAATACAAAGTTGTGCAGAGTATATTATAGTTGGCCCGCCCGACTTTAGACTTTCCTTGCATTTTTAGTTTTTGTTAAAATTGTGTTACGTCCCATAACGTTAGATTTAAATTTTAAGTACATAGATTTTGTAGAAGTATATTTAATTTTGTCTAAATCGATTCAGATTCAAATGCATGCATATGGGAATATAAACCTTTATATAGCTCGCAACAAATTTAAAGGATTTGAGATAGTATCAATAATTTTGGTCCACAAATACATATACTGTTGGTATCTTCTCATATTATGATGGGTATTTATAACATTATTTTATTTATTAAACATTGCCCTAAATTTGAAATATAGAGTTCAATTGGCATCTAATGTGAAATTAAGACCTTTTTTGTGCACACATAAATAAATACGATACTTTATATCGATCCACTTACGGTACCCCCACAATAGAACTACAAATTAGTGGTATTAAAATGAGATTTAGTTATATTACCCGGAGTCGACTCCGGAGTCGGAGTCGAGCTGATGAAAAATGCTGGAGTCGGAGTCGAGCAAAATTGGCTCGACTCCACAGCCCTGCTTTGAACTAAGGCCAATTTTATTTAAAGTAAAGAAACACATTTTTTAATTAAAGAAATCGTCCTTAAATTAACTGAAATATTGAATCTTTAAATTTAAGATAAAAGCGCTTCAAATATAGGCTAAAACTAAATGTGAGGATTTAGCATCTTTGATTTAAAGTTTTTTTGGAACTAGGAAAATATTTTCTACTTTGAAATATCCGTTATAATTTGGATTTTGGAAAATGATATTTGTTTGAACGTGAATAGCTTTATTAATATACCGCAAAAAGAAAATGAAAATTCGATAAATGGAATCTCTATCTTAACTTTAATTTTATTGATCCTAGATTTAAAACAACATAGGTCGCTAAAAAATGTCTTTATTTTAAAGAAGCCGCATCTTTGGCTCGGAATCAATACCAAAATCCTTAAAGTCAAAATCGTTTGGTCCAAGTAAACTTGTTTTGAGTGCACTTATGGCTTCACCAGTAGGAATATATTAAAACTTAAGGGTGTTCACAATTTACTACTGATATGATTTGAGAAAAACTTCTATTTCGGGCATTGGGTTTTAGTATGAAGAAAATGTTTAGTTTTCAAATGCTTATAAAGGAAAGCCATTTCAAACTTCAAAATAAGCTTGCTGTGAAAGCCATATTAGATAAGTTTCTTCTGCTAAGCCTAAAGATTGGAAACCCCATTTTGATTTGCAAGCAATATAAGCCACTTGCCAAACACTGTAATATAGTCTCCACCCTTTGGTCTACTTTCAGCAAAATCATGGAGTCTACAAAGTAGCCATGCCCCGCATATGCTGTGGCAGTGACGGGTTACAGTGGTCCCAGATCAAACAGATGATCTTGAGAATTTTTGCTAATGAGTACAATACCGAAATTATGGTTTGCAATTATCATCCACCAAAGGTAAGAAAACAAGAGTCCCAAATCCCAACAAAAGAAAAAGTATAGTTAAAAAAAAAAAATTCACTTAAAACTTTAGTCGAAGTGCAAAAAATATTGAATTAAAAAAAATATATATTTAAATAAATTTTCATTTATAAATCAAATCAAAACCAGAAATTTATTAGACCTATTATCTTTTCAATTAGATCGATTAAGTTGTTAATTGGTGTTGTATTATCATAAACTAATTTCGGGATTTAATAAAAAATTGACAAAAAATTTGTCGTTTTCTAAAAAAAAAGAAATTTTTCATCTTTTACAGATTACCACACCGAAATGTAGATTTGTTGAACAACGTGGCCCCAGTGTAAAGTCTTCGGAAAATTGCTCAGTTGTCCACACCATAAGTGCAGATTTTGCCATGTGCAGTGGCATTGGACTTCAGTTCAATTGTAAAAATAATCGAGTAACCGAACAACTGAGACAGGACAAACATACAGGAAATGTAGCCGTTTTAAAAGATCAAAATCGTTATGTTTACAATTTAGTGACGAAAGAGCGGAGTCATGAGCGTGGAACATATGTGGCATTATTCTATGCTCTAATAGCTACACGTGATCACATGGTATGGATGGATTAAATAGATGGTCATGCTTTAATGGTTTGTTTTTCTAATATTTTTTTTTTTTTCAGCGCAAACACAATGTCACCAAATTGGCTATACCCCGTTTGGGTTGTGGTATCGATCGTTTGGATTGGTTCCGTGTCAAAGACATGCTGGAAATGGTCTTTGCCGAAGATGATGTCGAGATAAAAACATTTGCCCATGAACCTATGGTCTCGATGGCCAGTCGTGAGTCCTTGCATGTCCATTGTATGGCATGCAAGCGGGCTTTCTGACAAAAGCCTTCAAAGGGTGGCCGTGAGGTTCGCTCAAAATCCAAAACTCCAAAATAATGTGTTGTTAAAGCTTTAAACATAACAAATTCCAGAAAATCTAACCGGAACAAAATCTTTCCAAGAAAACAATCTCACTATAATAGCATATAAGATATACACATAAAGACGTTATCATTATCACTTCGAGCAAATAAAATCTGATAAAAAAATAAATATGTTTGCATATTTGAAGACAGACGTTGGGATTGCGAAAAACCTACCTTTAGTATTGATTGCTAGCCAAAGAAGAGGAGAATTGATGTAAGCATTCACAGAAAAAAATTCCGTAGTTAAACTAACGCTAAATTTAACTTATTTTTATAGGAAACAAAAATATTTGTTGGTTGTAAAATTTTATTATTATTTTTATACCCTTCACCACTACTGTGGTACAGGGTATAATAAGTTTGTGCATTTGTATGTAACGCCAAGAAGGAGTAATCATAGACCAACCTTTTAGTATACGGATCGGCTTAGAATTAAATTCTGAGTCGATTTAGCGATGTCCGTCTGTCTGTCTGTCCGTCTGTCTGTCCGTCCGTCTGTCTGTCTGTCTGTCTGTCTGTCTGTCTGTCTGTCTGTTGATGTATTTTTGTGTGCAAAGTACAGCTCGCAGTTTTAGTCCGATTGTCCTAAAATTTGGTACAGGGTCCTGTTTCGGCTCAAAGACGATCCCTATTGATTTTGGAAAAAATCGGTTCAGATTTAGATATAGCTGCCATATATATTTTTCACCGATCTGGTCATAATTGGCGTGTATATCAACCGATCTTCCTCAAATTCCGTACATCCGAATACTTTATGAGTCTCGAAAAACTTGTAAAATATCAGCAAAATCGGTTCAGATTTAGATATAGCTCCCATATATAGCTTTCGCCCGATTTACACTCATATGACCACAGAGGCCAATTTTTAACTCCGATTTAGTTGAAATTTTGCACAGGGAGTAGAATTAGCATTGTAGCCATGCGTGCCAAATTTGGTTGACATCGGTTCAGATTTAGATATATCTCCCATATATACCTTTCGCCCGATTTACACTCATATGACCACAGAGGCCAATTTTTAACTCCGATTTAGTTGAAATTTTGCACAGGGAGTAGAATTAGCATTGTTACTATGCGTGCCAAATTTGGTTGAAATCGGTTCAGATTTGGATATATCTCCCATATATAGCTTTCGCCCGATTTACACTCATATGACCACAGAGGCCAATTTTTAACTCCGATTTAGTTGAAATTTTGCACAGGGAGTAGAATTAGCATTGTAGCTATGCGTGCCAAATTTGGTTGAAATCGGTTCAGATTTATATATATCTCCCATATATAGCTTTCGCCCGATTTACACTCATATGTCCACAGAGGCCAATTTTTAAGTCCGATTTAGATGAAATTTTGTACAGGGAGTAGAATTAGCATTGTTGCTATGCGTGCCAAATTTGGTTGAAATCGGTTCAGATTTAGATATATCTCCCATATATAGCTTTCGCCCGATTTACACTCATATGTCCACAGAGGCCAATTTTTAACTCCGATTTAGTTGAAATTTTGCACAGGGAGGAGAATAAGCATTGTTGCTATGCGTGCCAAATTTGGTTGAAATCGGTTCAGATTTAGATATAGCTCCCATATATATGTTTTTCTGATTTCGACAAAAATAGTCAAAATACCAACATTTTCCTTGTAAAATCGCCACTGCTTAGTCGAAAGGTTGTAAAAATGACTCTAATTTTCCTAAACTTCTAATACATATATATCGAGCGATAAATCATAAATAAACTTTTTTGAAGTTTCCTTAAAATTGCTTCAGATTTAAACGTTTCCCATATTTTTTTACTAACATTGTGTTCCACCCTAGTGCATTAGCCGACTTAAATTTTGAGTCTATAGATTTTGTAGAAGTCTATCAAATTTTTCCAGATCGAGTGATATTTAAATGTATGTATTTGGGACAAACCTTTATATATAGCCCCCAACACATTTGACGGATGTCATATGGTATCGAAAATTTAGATCTACAAAGTGGTGCAGGGTATAATATAGTCGGCCCCGCCCGACTTTAGACTTTCCTTACTGGTTTTTTTTCGAAAATTTCCACAGTTTAATGAAATTTTCCTTTTTTCCGAATCGGATGAAATTTGCCACCCCCAAAGACTCTGGAAGTCGGATCAGATTGGACGAAATTTGTGCCTCTAAGAGACTCCAGAAGTTAAGTCTGGTGATCTATTTATATGGGGTCTACACGGACGAAAAAGACTGGTTTTCATATATTTGGGTGTAAAAATTATATGTTTGGAAGTCTAATTTTTAAACACAATATTTTTATGTGCAAGCATACAATGTTCATAAACTAGTATAACATGTTTGGAACATGTATGTTAGAACATATTATGTTTGGGACATAAAATGTTTGTAAATATAATATGATTGGATGCAAACATTTATTTATTTAGAAATAGCCTACAAACATATATGTGTTTAGAAAGAGAGACTTTGAGAGTATGCTGCAAGTAAAAGAATGGAAGTAACCAATTGGCGTCTTAAAAATATATATACACAAGGAAAATTTCATTAAATTTTTTCTACCAGTGTATGCCTAAGGTGAAACATAATATGTTTGAACAATACAAACAATATTTTGTTTGGACCAATCCTGCAAAAATATATATTTGAAGCAAAATGTGTTTGGGGTATTTGTTAAAGGGTGATACGGTTAAAATTTGGTCAATTTCTTTCAATTTTGCATTTAAAAAACCTGAACACCCCTCATTTTGAAGGTGTGTGTGTGTAGAATGTTGCCGTCCAAGCAAGAAGAGCAGCGTATCAAAATTTTGCTCGCGCATCGCGAAAATCCGAGCTACTCGCACGCAAAGCTGGTAAAATCGCTAAAAGTTGCCAAATCAACCGTTATAAATGTAATTAAAGTGTTTGGGGAACGTTTGTCGACAGCCAGGAAGTCTGGATAGGGGGGAAACCGAAAACCGGAAGCCGCTAAGACGACAAAGAGAGTTGCCGGTAGTTTCAAGCGAAACCCTAACCTCTCTCTCCGAGATGCCGCAAATAAGCTGGGTGTATCGTCTACAACCGTGCATCGAGCCAAAAAACGAACCGGACTATCGACTTACAAGAAGATAGTGACCCCAAATCGCGATGATAAACAAAATACGACGGCCAAAGCGCGATTCCGGGGGCTGTACACGACGATGCTGACGAAGTTTGACTGCGTGGTAATGGACGATGAAACCTACGTCAAAGCCGACTACAAGCAGCTTCCGGGACAGGAGTTTTATACGGCAAAAGGAAGGGGAAAAGTAGCAGATATTTTCAAGCACATAAAACTGTCAAAGTTCGCAAAGAAATATGTGGTTTGGCAAGCCATCTTTACCTGTGGCTTGAAAAGCAGCATTTTCATAGCTTCCGGGACTGTCAACCAAGAAATTTACGTGAAAGAGTGTTTGAATAAACGTCTGCTGCCTTTCCTGAAGAAACACGGTTGTTCCGTACTGTTTTGGCCGGATTTGGCATCTTGCCATTACGGTAAAAAGGCCATGGAGTGGTACGCCGCCAACAACGTGCAGGTGGTTCCCAAGGACAAGAACCCTCCCAATACGCCAGAGCTCCGCCCAATTGAGAAATACTGGGCTATTGTCAAACGGAACCTAAAAAAGACCCAAAAAACTGCTAAGGACGAGCAGCAGTTCAAGGCAGACTGGCTTTCTGCGGCGAAGAAGGTGGACAAGGTGGCTGTACAAAATCTGATGGCAGGTGTCAAGCGTGAGGCCCGGCAATTCGGATTTGGAAAAGCGAAAGCCTAACTGAATATTTTTCCTGAATTTTATACTAATTGAACTTGAAAAAGAAATTTAATTTGATTTTTTAAATAAACGATTTCACCGATTTACACGCGTTTTCCCTTGACCAAATTTTGACCGTATCACCCTTTACAGAAGCGATTTGTTTTGAGGGTGTATATAGTTAATAACCACTATTGACCAATTTTTTCAAGGTTGTTAGAAAACATAAACTTACATCATGTACCAAATTTCAACCGGATCTGATCAAATTTACTTCTCCAGGAGGATCCGCAAGCCAACCCTGGAAGGGGTTAAAGGGGTCCAATACACGATTGACATTCGAGCCAAAATGACTCTACCAAAATTTGAAGAAAATTTTAACCAAAAAACATCAAATAAAACATCTTTTTTGCAGTGTTTGATCAAAACTTCGAAAGAAATGTTTTGTCAAAACTTTATGTCTATACAAAATATTGTCAAAATTTTATTTTACAGAATTTTATTTCTATACAGAAAATATTTCCAAAATTTTATTTCTATAGAAAATTTTGTCAAAATTTTATTTCTATAGAAAATTTTGTCAAAATTTTATTTCTATAGAAAATTTTGCCAAAATTTTATTTCTTTAAAAATGTTATTAAAATTTCACTTCTATAGAAAATTTTGTCAAAATTCCCACAAAAAAAAAAAAATTGTAAGAATGAACCATAGCACAGTGGTCGGTGCTATATGGAGTTAGCGGCCAAAAATACTTCCAGTATAGGTATCATCGTGAAACTTCAGGCACGGCTTTACAATTATATCAGAAATATTTAGTGATAAAATTGGATTGATTGATGAGATTTTGGTATAGCCCCCCATATAGACCGATCTCCCGGTTTTACTTCTTGGGCTTCTAGTAACTTTATTTTCCATCCGATTTGGCGGAAAATTGAAATCTAAAGGTATATTTGGGCCAAAAGTAGGTGTGCTAAAAATGGTGTGTATCGGTCCATATTGACGGATCTCCCAATTTTACTTCTTGAGCTTCTAGGAACCATAGTTTCTATCCGATTTCCCTGAAATTGGAAATCTAGAGGTATTTTAGGACCGCAAATAGAAGTGCCAAAAAAGGCATCAATCGGTCTATGTATTTATTTAGCCCTCATATAGACCGATATCCCGATTTTACTTCATGGGCTTCTAGAAACCGTATTTATACCCTGCTCCACACTGTGGAACAGGGTATTATAAAATAGTGCATATGTTTGCAACACCCAGAAGAAGACGAGATAGACACATGGTGTCTTTGGCAAAAATGCTGAGGGTGGGCTCTTGAGTCGATATAGCGATGTCCGTGAACACATTTTTGTAATCAAAGTCTAGGTCGCAGTTTTAGTCCAATCGACTTCAAATTGGCACAAGTATGTGTTTTGGCTCAGAATAGATCCCTATTGATTTTGAAAGAAATCGGTTCAGATTTAGATATAGCTCCCATATATATATTTCGCCCGATATGGACTTATATGGCCCCAGAAGCCAGAGTTTTTACCCTAATTTACTTAAAATTTTGCACAAGAAGAACAATTAGTACTATAGTCAAGTGTGCCAAATTTTATTGAAATCGGTTCAGATTTAGATATAGCTCCCTATCTTTCGCCCGATATGGACTAATACGGTCCCAGAAGCCAGAGTTTTACCCCACTTTGGTTGCAATTTTGCACAGGGAGTAGAATTAGCATTGTAGCTATGTGTGCCAAATTTGGTTGAAATCGGTTCAGATTTAGATATAGCTCCCATATATAGCTTTCGGCCGATTTACACTCATTTGACCATAGAGGCCAATTTTTTGCTCCGATTTAGTTGAAATTTTGCACAGAGAGTAGAATTAGCATTGTAGCTATGCGCGTCAAATTTGGTTGAAATCGGTTCAGATTTAGATATAGCTCCTATATATATATGTTTTTCTGATTTCGACAAAAATGGTAAAAATACCTACATTTTCCTTGTAAAATCGCCACTGCTTAGTCGAAAAGTTGTAAAAATGACTCTAATTTTCCTAAACTTCTAATACATATATATCGAGCGATAAATCATAAATAAAGTTTTGCGAATTTTCCTTAAAATTGCTTCATATTTAAATCTTTCCCGTATTTTTTTACTATCATTGTGTTTCACCCTAGTGCATTAGCCGACTTAAATTTTGAGTCTATAGAATTTGTAGAAGTCTATCAAATTCTGTCCAGATCGAGTGATATTTAAATGTATGTATTTGGGACAAACTTTTATATATAGCCCCCAACACATTTGACGGATGTGATATGGTATCGAAAATTTAGATCTACAAAGTGGTGCAGGGTATAATATAGTCGGCCCCGCCCGACTTTAGACTTTCCTTACTTGTTTGCTATTGCATTTATTGTACCTGCAAAGAATTAACGATTTAGATATAGCTCCCACATATATATATATCGCCAGATTTTCGAAAATTACCCCAGTAGCCCTATTTTTGAGCATAATCCATCATTTATTTATTAAGCGATCTTAAACAAATTTAGAACACTGTTAACCAAACCTGCAAAAATATCATACAAATCGGTTCAGATTTCATTATAGCTCCCCATTTTCACAAATTTGCCAATAATACTCTTATTTATTGACCAATGTTACTCAAATTTCAAATTTAGAGGCACAAACCGAAATATTTAGATCTACATATAGCTCTTACATAAATATATTGCCTGGTTTTAAAAAATTTGCCAACATTGCCCACACTAATTGAGTGATTTCTCTGTTTTTATAATGGACTTAATATTAGTGCGCATAACATACTAACTCTGCAGGTATAAAATCAAATATAGCTCCTAAGATCTGGAATTTTTCTTCAGAGCTCCCATAAATATGTGTCCCTAATTTTCGTAAATATGGAACTATGCTTTATATCCCAAACTTTTTTTCAATAATATCCTACAAATGCTGACTAATTCAGTACGGGTGGTTTAGGGTTTGATATAGTTGGCCCCGCCCGACTTTCTACATTGCTTATTTGTTATTTATAGCAAATAAACATTAAAAAGGTTTTATAAAATAAATTTTTTGAATGGAACTACGAATTTGAAGTATATATATATGACTTCATAAAACACCTATTATTCGAAGTCACACTTTATGCAGCTTAAGGGCAATTAGCCATTTGAAATATAAGGTGATAAAAATCATCACAAAAATTAAAACAAAAAAGTTTGCTTTTCAAAAGCAAAATTTGTCAGGCTGCTATTAGCCATAAAAAATTTATAGCTGACACCATTGCCGGTTTGCGATAGCTTTTGCCACTGAAGTGCAATTAAAACTGGCAAATGGATGGTGTTAGCACGCTGTGTTTGCCCTCTTTCCCAAAAAATGAAATTACGTTTTTACACCTCAAAATGGCATTTAATTTATTTTTGTTTTGTTGTCTCTTTGTTTTATTCCTTTAATAAATACAATAATATCAAGTGCTATTTTGTTTTGGAACATATACTTCGTGTTGTTGTTTAATATCAAATTTTAAAATGAAATTTGTTATAGGTGCGAATAAAAGCAAACAAAAAAAACAAAAACTGATGTCATCTTTGGCATGACAAATAGGTATCATCATAATCACCGTCATGCCAAATTCTTTCCATCTTCATCATCATCATTTTGATCATGTTAATGTGTTGCTGTGACTGATGTTATCAACAAATTATTTGATTTTAAATAGAAATTTCTTTACATAAATCTTTATTCGAACTGTGACCAAGCCAATCATTTATCTTTTAAAGCCAATCATTATGACCACAAAAAGCTTAACCGAACATAATTTATGATATGGAGAAGATTTATTGAGGTTTTTGGCACAGTCACGATAATGATTGCGAATACACAGAGAAATTTCAAATGAAATTTCGGTTCTCTATTAAAACCTCTAAACCATAACATAGAAATTCTAAAATGATAGTTTTAGTGGAAGGCGATTTTTTTTTTATTTATCTCAATACACAAACAAATTCATTGTTTTTATTATACTCTCCAACATCTTATGATAATACGATGTCCCTCCGTCCGCTTGTGGTAAACATTGTACAGGGGACAATATGGGACCACGGTTGCCACAGTTGGAAAAATTCTATCAAATTCTATCTACCGTTAGATTTTCTGGTTGTTTGATTGGTAGAATTCTTTTTGGTAGATTTTGCAAAATATTCCTCTTCAACTAGTGGTTCTTCAAAACTTTCCTGAAGAAATAAAATAGTGACAACATTTTCTATAAAAATAAAATTTTAACAAAATTTTCTATAGAAATAAAATTTTGACAAAATGTTCTATAGAAATAAAATATTGACAAAATTTTCTATAGAAATAAAATTTAGACAAAATTTTCTATAGAAATAAAATTCCTATAGAAATAAAATACTGACAAAATTTTCTATAAAAATAAAATTTTGACAAAATTTTCTATAGAAATAAAATATTAACAAAATTTTCTATAGAAATAAAACTTTGACAAAATTTTCTATAGAAATATAATTATGAGAAAATTTTCTACAGAAATAACATTTTGACAAAATTTTCTATAGAAATAAAATATTGACAAAATTTTTTATAGAAATAAAATATTGACAAAATTTTCTATAGAAATAAAATTTTGACAAAATTTTCTACAGAAATAAAATATTGACAAAATTTTCTATAGAAATAAAATTTTGACAAAATTTTATATAGAAACAAGTAAGGAAAGTCTAAAGTCGGGCGGGGCCGACTATATTATACCCTGCACCACTTTGTTATTCCACATTTTCGATACTATCCCAAATCCGTCAAATGTGTTGGGTGCTATATATGAAGGTTTTTGTCCCAAGTACATACATTTGAATCTGACTCCTTCTGAACAAAATTTATAAGCTATAGACTTAAAATTTAAGTCGGAGAATGCCCTGGGATGGTACACTAAAGTCGGGCGGTGCCGACTTTATTATACCCTGCACCACTTTATAGATCTAAATTTTCGATACCATATCACATCCGTCAAATGTATAAAGGTTTGTCCCAAATACATACATGTAAATATCACTCGATCTGGAAGAATTTGATAGACTTCTACAAAATCTATAGACTCAAAATTTAAGTCGGCTAATGCACTAGGATGGAACACAATGTTAGTAGAAAAATATGGGAAACGTTTAAATCTGAAGCAATTTTAAGGAAACTTCGAAAAAGTTTATTTATGATTTATCGCTCGATATATATGCATTAGAAGTTTAGGAAAATTAGAGTCCTTTTTACAACTTTTCGACTAAGCAGTGGCGATTTTACAAGGAAAATGTTGGTATATTGACCATTTTTGTCGAAATCAGAAAAACATATATATGGGAGCTATATCTAAATCTGAACCGATTTCAAACAAATTTGGCACGCATAGCAACAATGCTAATTCTACTCCCTGTGCAAAATTTCAACTAAATCGGAGCAAAAATTTGGCCTCTCTGGTCATATTTGTGTAAATCGGGCGAACGATATATATGGGAGCTATATCTAAATCTGAACCGATTTCAATAAAATTTGGCATACTTGACTACACTACTAATTGTACTTCTAGTGCAAAATTTCAACCAAATTGGGGTAAAACTCTGGCTTGTGGGGCCATATAAGTCCATATCGGGCGAAATATATATATGGGAGCTATATCTAAATCTGAACCGAGTTCATCCAAAATCAATAGGATCTATTCTGAGCTAAAACACATACTTGTGCCAAATTTGAAGTCGATTGGACTAAAACTGCGACCTAGACTTTGATTACAAAAATGTGTTCACGGACAGACGGACATCGCTATATCGACTCAAGAGCCCACCCTGAGCATTTTTGCCAAAGACACCATGTGTCTATCTCGTCTCCTTCTGGGTGTTGCAAATATATGCACTAACTTATAATACCCTGTTCCACAGTGTGGAGCAGGGTATAATAAAATTTTGACAAAATTTTCTACAAAAATAAAATGTTGACAAAATTTTCTATAGAAATAAAATTTTTAAAAAATTTTCCATAGAAATAAAATATTAACAAAATTTTCTATAGAAATAAAATTTTGACAAAATTTTCTACAGAAATAACATGTTGACAAAATTTTCTATAGAAATAAAATTTTGAAAAATTTTTCCATAGAAATAAAATTTTGACAAAATTTTCTATAGAAATATAATTTTGACAAAATTTTCTATAGAAATTAAATTTTGACAAAATGTACTATAGAAATAAAATTTTGACAAAATTTTCTATAGAAATAAAATTTTGACAAAATTTTCTATAGAAATTTTCGCAAATTTTTTTATAGAAATAAAATTTAAAGAAATACAATTTTGCAAAATTTTTCTGTAGAAATAACATTTTTCTAAAGAAATAAAATTTTTCTAAAGAAATAAAATTTTGACAAAATTTTCTGTAGAAATAAAATATTGACAATTTTTTTTTATAGAAATAAAATATTTACAAAATTTTCTATAGAAATAAAATTTTCTTTTTTATTATACTCTCCAACATCTTATGATAATACGATGAACCTCCGTCCGCTTGTGGTAAACATTGTACAGGGGACTATATGGGACCACGGTTGCCACAGTTGGAAAAATTCTATCAAATTCTATCTACCGTTAGATTTTCTGGTTGGTAGATTGATAGAATTCTTTTTGGTAGATTTTGCAAAATATTCCTCTTCAACTAGTGGTTCTTCAAAACATTCCTGAAGAAATAAAATAGTGACAACATTTTCTATAAAAATAAAATTTTAGCAAAATTTTCTATAGAAATAAAATTTTGACAAAATTTTCTATAGAAATAAAATATTGACAAAATTTTCTATAGAAATAAAATTTAGACAAAATTTTCTATAGAAATAAAATTTTGAAAAAATTTTCTATAGAAATACATTTTCTATAGAAATAAAATTTGGCAAAATTTTCTATAGAAATAAATTTTCTATAGAAATATAATTTTGAGAAAATTTTCTAAAGAAATAAAATTTTGACAAAATTTTTATAGAAATAAAATATTGACAAAATTTTTTATA
This sequence comes from Haematobia irritans, assembly GCF_050003625.1. NCBI lineage: Eukaryota > Metazoa > Arthropoda > Insecta > Diptera > Muscidae > Haematobia > Haematobia irritans. The sequence continues at coordinate 152,213,177 of NC_134400.1, read as the reverse complement.
GAAATAAAATATTGACAAAATTTCCTATAGAAATAAAATTAAAAAAAAAAAATTTCTATAAAATAAAATTTTGACAAAATTGTCTACAGAAATAAAATGTTGACAAAATTTTCTATAGAAATAACATTTCGAAAAAAATGTCTATAGAAATAAAATATTAACAAAAATTTCTATAGAAATAAAACTTTGACAAAATTTTCTATAGAAATAAAATATTAACAAAATTTTCTATAGAAATAAAATTTTGACAAAATTTTCTATAGAAATAAAATATTAACAAAATTTTTTATAGAAATAAAATATTAACGAAATTTTCTATAGAAATAAAATTTGTATAGAAATAAAATATTGACAAAATTTTCTATAGAAATAAAATTTTGACAAAATTTTCTACAGAAATAAAATTTTAACAAAATTTTCTATAGCAATAAAATGTTGACAAAATTTTATATAGAAATAACATTATAAAAAATTTTTCTATAGAAATAAAATTTTCTATAGAAATAAAATTTTGTCAAAATTTTCTATAGAAATAAAATTTTAGCAAAATTTTTCTATAGAAATTAAATTTTATAAACTTGTTTTTATTGTATTCGACCTGTATTTGATTTTTCCAATTAATGAATTATTGATTGGAGAAATTAAATTTTAACAAAATTTTCTATAGCAATAAAATTTTGACAAAATTTTATATAGAAATAAAATTTTGGTAGATTATTTTTGGCTCGAGTGACAACCATGATTATGAACCGATATGGACCAATTTTTGTGTGATTGGCTATATATAACTATAGACCGATAAGGACCAATTTTGGTATGGTTGTTAGCGGCCATATACTATCACCACGTTTCACATTTGAACCGGATCGGAAGAATTTTGCTCCTCCAAGTCGCTCCGGAGGTCAAATCTGGAGAACGGTTTATATGGGGGCTATATATAATTAATGACCGATGTGGACCAATTTTTCATTGTTGTTAGAGACCATATACTAACACCATGTACCAAATTTCAGCAAGATCGGGTGAAATTTTCTTCTCTTTGAGGCTCCGCAAGCCAAATCTGGTGATCGGTTTATATGGGGGCTATATATAATTATGGACTGATATGGACCAATTTTGGCACGGTTGTTAGAGACCATATACCAACACCATGTACAAAATTTCAGCCGGATCGGATGAAATTTGCTTCTCTTTGAGGCTCCGCAAGCCAAATATGGGGATCGGTTTATATGGGGGCTATATATAATTATGGACCGATGTGGACCCATTTTTGCACGGTTGTTAGACACTATATACCAACACCATGTACCAAATTTCAGCCGGATCGGATGAAATTTGCTTCTCTTTGAGGCTCCGCAAGCCAAATCTGAGGATCGTTTTATATGGGGGCTACATATAATTATAGACCGATGTGGACCAATTTTTGCATGGTTGTTACATACCATATACCAACACCATGTACCAAATTTCAGCCGGATCGGATGCAATTTGCTTCTCTTTGAGGCTCCGCAAGCCAAATCTGGGGATCGTTTTATATGGGGGCTATATATAATTATGGACCGATGTGGACAAATTTTTGCATGGTTTTTAGAGACCATATACCAACACCATGTACAAAAATTCAGCCGGTTCGGATGAAATTTGCTTCTCTTAGAGCGATCGCAAGCCAAATTCGGGGGTCCGTTTATATGGGGGCTATACGAAAAAGTGGACCGATATGGACCAAATTTGCATGGTTGTTAGAGACCATATACTAACACCATGTACCAAATTTCAGTCGGATCGGATGAAATTTGCTTCTCTTAGAGCAATCGCAAGCCAAATTTGGGGGTCCGTTTATATGGGGGCTATACGTAAAAGTGGACCGATATGGCCCATTAGCGTGATTTCAACAGACGGACGGACATGCTCAGATCGACTCAGAATTTCACCACGACCCAGAATATATATACTTTATGGGGTCTTAGAGCAATATTTCGATGTGTTACAAACGGAATGACAAAGTTAATATACCCCCATCCTATGGTGGAGGGTATAAAAATTCCAAAATCGGATCTCCATATTTGGAAACTGGTCATTTTTCCTCTAAAAGCATAGCAGTTGAACCGATCTGCCTGGAATAGTATATTCCATAAAGTCCACCTGAAATTTTATATATTTGCAAGTAATCTCTTGCGACGAAGAGTTTTGAGGGCAATCTAATATATTTTATTCATGGTGCGGTTATTTAAGATTCGATCCGGCTAACCTTAAGCAGCCCTAGTAATTCAATTGTGAATGACAGTTTTTAGTAGAACCTTTTACACAATCCATGGTGAAGGGAACATAAAATTCGTCCTGCCCGAACGACTACGCTGTACTCACAACTGTCTTGCATTTTTTGTATGAGCATAGCATCCCTTAGTTATTGGTAACTTCGTGATTCAACTCAGTATATACTCAGCTTCAGAGTCATTCTTTATTACCATTGGAAAAGGGGTAATTTTTTTATATAAAATCTTTAAGGAAGGACATAGGATTATAATCCTCAGTATAAAAAGGAAACGGAAATTATGTTGATACTTGTTAAGAAGCTAATGTGTTGAAACTGCACGCTCCTTTAGAAAATCTAATTTGTGATAGGATTTTTTTTGTTTCATTTTTAAGAAATGATGCAAAACGGAAAGTGAGAGCTTTTAGCAAAATTATGAAAATTAGGATAATTTGCTAACAAATAATCCTAAAGGGGTAAGCTTCATTTATATCTGAAATCTGAAGCCCATTCGTTGAATATTAAAGATGATATAAATACATTGTATTCATGAGATTAATACTTGCCAATATTTCATCAGAGATTATAGCACAAGGGAATACAATTTCATTTAATTAAAAGTAACAATGTATTCAAAGCCAATGACACAAAATAGCAGCAAGTGGTATCACATCTAGGGTGGTACTATGTTCTCCAAAACTTTAATTTAAAAGTGCAAATACCCGACATGATGAAAAAAAAAAACGAACAAGTATATACGGCCGTAAGTTCGGCCAGGGCGAAGCTTATGTACCCTATGTCTTCTAAATTGTAAATTAGTCCATACGGTGTATATATTATACAAAAAAAAGTCCGATTAAATACGTATATAATTTTCTACAGAAATAAAATTTTGACAACATTTTCTATAGAAATAAAATTTTGACAAAATTTTCTATAGAAATAAAATTTTGACAAACTTTTCTATAGCAGTAAAATTTTAATTAAATTTTCTATTGAAATAAAATTTGGCAAAATTTTCTATAGAAATAAAATTTTGACAAAATTTTCGATAGAAATAAAATTTTGGTAGATTATTTTTGGGTCGAGTGGCAACCATGATTATGAACCGATATGGACCAATTTTTGTGTGATTGGAGACCGGCTATATATAACTATAGACCGATATGGACCAATTTTGGCATGGTTGTTAGCGGTCATATACTAACACAACGTTCCAAACTTCAAATTTCTACAAGAGGCTCCGCAGGTCAAATCTGGGGAACGGTTTATATGGGGACTATATATAATTATGGAGCGATATATACAAATTTTTGCATGGTTGTTGGAGACCATATACTAACACCAAATACCAAATTTCGACCGGATCGGGTGAATTTTGCTCCTCCAAAATGCTCCGGAGTTCAAATCTGGGGATCGGTTAATATGGGGGCTCTATATAATTGTGGACCAATATGGACCAATTTTTGCAGGGTTATTAGAGACCGTGTACTTACACCACGTACCAAATTTCAACATGATCGGATGAAATTTGCTCCTCTAAGAGGCTCTGCAAGCCAAATCTGGGGGTCGGTTTATATGGGGGCTATACGTAAAAGTAATCCAATATAGCCCATTTGCAATACCGTCCGACCTACATCAATAACAACTATTGGTGCCAAGTTTCAAGGCGATGGCTTGTTTCGTTCGGAAGTTAGCGTGATTTCAACAGACGGACGGACGGACCTACGGACATGCTCAGATCGACTCAGAATTTCACCACGACCCAGAATATATATACTTTATGGGGTCTTAGAGCAATATTTCGATGTGTTACAAACGGAATGACACAGTTAATATACCCCCATCCTATGGTGAAGGGTATAAAAATGGCCACAATGCTCACACTTTCCTTATAAAACCGCCACTGCTAAGTCGAAAACTTGTAAAAATTACTCCTATTTGCCTATACTTCTAATACATATCTATCGACCGATAAATCATAAATACATTTTTGCGAAGTTACCTCCAAATTGGTTCAGATTAAAAGTTTCCCATATTTATACCCTGCGCCACACTGTGGAACATGGTATTATAAGTTAGTGCATATGTTTGCAACACCCAGAAGGAGACGAGATAGACACATGGTGTCTTTGGCAAAAATGCTCAGGGTGGGCTCTTGAGTCGATATAGCGATGTCCGTCTGTCCGTGAACACATTTTTGTAATCAAAGTCTAGGTCGCAGTTTTAGTCCAATCGACTTCAAATTTCGCACAAGTATGTGTTTTAGCTCAGAATAGATCCCTATTGATTTTGGAAGAAATCGGTTCAGTTTTAGATATAGCTCCCATATATATATTTCGCCCGATATGCACTAATATGGACCCAGCAGCTAGAGTTTTATACCGATTTGCTTGAAATTTTGTACAAATATAACACTTAGTCGTATAGTCAAGTGTGTAAGCTTTGATTTAAATCGGTTCAGATTGAGATATAGCTCCCATATATATCTTTCGCCCGATATGCACTTATATGGGCCCAAAAGCCAGAGTTTTATCCCGATTAGCTTGAATTTTGCACAAGGAGTGCAATTGGTAGTATAGTCATGTGTGCCAATTTTTAACTACGATTTAGTTAAAATTTTGCACAGGGAGTAGAATTAGCATTGTTTCTATGCGTGCCAAATTTGGTTGAAATCGGTTCTGATTTAGATATAGCTCCCATATATATGTTTTTCCAATTTCGACAAAAATGGTCAAAATACCAACATTTTCCTTGTAAAAGCGCCACTGTTTAGTCGAAAAGTTGTAAAAATGACTCTAATTTTACTAAACTTCTAATACATATATATCGAGCGATAAATCATAAATAAACTTTTTCGAAGTTTCCTTAAAATTGCTTCAGATTTAAATACTTCCCATATTTATACCCTGCGCCACACTGTGGAACATGGTATTATAAGTTAGTGCATATGTTTGCAACACCCAGAAGGAGACGAGATAGACACATGGTGTCTTTGGCAAAAATGCTCAGGGTGGGCTCCTGAGTCCGTCTGTCCGTGAACACATTTTTGTAATCAAAGTCTAGGTCGCAGTTTTAGTCCAATCGACTTCAAATTTGGCACAAGTATGTGTTTTGGCTCAGAATAGATACCTATTGATTTTGGAAGAAATCGGTTCAGATTTAGATATAGCTCCCCAGGGTTGGCCTGTCACAAACTGTGACTTTTGCGACATACATTTGCGACGGTACAATACGTATGTCGCAAAAGTCGTAAACCTACTGTAAAAAAACCTAATTTTGAATAGAGGAAATCCTGAACATTTTTTAATTTAGTTTGACAGCATTCGATGTGAGTTTCTGCAGAAATTTGTGAAAGTTTTCCCACGGTCAAGCCTATTTTCTTAGATGGTATCGAAATTCCCGTTGGTGAGTGTGCAAAATACATTGGGGTTATATTGGACAGTTCACTTAAAGCTAAGTAAGGACGAGAAAATCCACGGTTACCCTGTACTCGTGCAAAAGCCAATAGGGAAAATGTGGGGACTGAAACCGAAAATTGTGAACATTCCTAAGAATTGAAACTTCTTCGCACATACAATCGTCTTGCATATCATCGAATTCGCTGCCTAGCTGACGCGACTAAAGTTTTTAGAGTTTGCGACTTTTTTACTTTTTCTACATTTACGACGTGTATGTGACGTTTGCAACTTTGCGACAGTCGCAAACCTAAAAAAGTTTGATACAGACCATCTCTGTAGCTCCCATATATATATTTCGCCGATATGGACTTATATGGACCCAGAAGCCAGAGTTTTACCCTAATTTGCTTGAAATTTTGCACAAGAAGAACAATTAGTGCTATAGTCAAGCGCGCCAAATTTTATTGAAATCGGTTCAGATTTAGATATAGCTCCCATATATCTTTCGCCCGATATGGACTAATACGGTCCCAGAAGCCACAGTTTTACCCCAATTTGGTTGAAATTTTGCACTAGGAGTACAATTAGTAGTGTAGTCAAGTATGCCAAATTTTATTGAAATAGGTTCAGATTTAGATATAGCTCCCATATATATCGTTCGCCCGATTTACACTCATATGACCACAGTGGCCAATCTTTTATTCCGATTCAGTTGAAATTTTGCACAGGAAGTAGAATTAGCATTGTAGATATGCGTGCCAAATTTGGTTGAAATCGGTTCAGATTTAGATATATCTCCCATATATAGCTTTCGCCCCATTTACACTCATATGAACACAGAGGCCAATTTTTAACTCTGATTTAGTTGAAATTTTGCATAGGGAGTAGAATTAGCATTGTAGCTATGCGTGCCAAATTTGGTTGAAATCGGTTCAGATTTAGATATAGCTCTCATATATATGTTTTTCTGATTTCGACAAAAATGGTCAAAATACCAACATTTTCCTTGTAAAATCGCCACTGCTTAGTCGAAAAGTTGTAAAACTGACTCCATTTTTCCTAAGCTTCTAATACATATATATCGAGCGATAAATCATAAATAAACTTTTGCGAAGTTTCCTTAAAATTGCTTCAGATTGTGTTCCACCCTAGTGCATTAGCCGACTTAAATTTTGAGTCTATAGATTTTGTAGAAGTCTATCAAATTCTTCCAGATCGAGTGATATTTAAATGTATGTATTTGGGACAAACCTTTATATATAGCCCCAAACACATTTGACTGATGTGATATGGTATCGAAAATTTAGATCTACAAAGTGGTGCAGGGTATAATATAGTCGGCCCCGCCCGACTTTAGACTTTCCTTACTGGTTTTTTACTAACATTGTGTTCCACCCTAGTGCATTTGCTGACTTAAATTTTGAGTCTATAGATTTTGTAGAAGTCTATCAAATTCTTCCAGATCGAGTGATATTTAAATGTATGTATTTGGGACAAACCTTTATATATAGTCCCCAACACATTTGACGGATGTGATATGGTATCAAAAATTTAGATCTACAAAGTGGTGCAGGGTATAATATAGTCGGCCCCGCCCGACTTTAGACTTTCCTTACTTGTTTCTTCTATGAGAGGGTATAAGCTCTTGAGTTGTAGTGGAGTATGATTTAGTTAAATTTTCGCACGACGTTGTTCATTCTTTAGGACATTGCCCTATAATATTCTGCCTTTATTGTGACCCCACGGTCGACGAATTTGTGCGGGGAGCGCCGTTTATAAAATCGTGAACGTCCGTGGATGAAACCGTGGACCTTCCAATTTGAATATTCGCGAACGTGTCCGTTTCATTTTGTTAACATCCCTTCGTTTCATTTTGTTACCGCCCGTTCTCGATTTTAGAACGTAAAGTTTTTAAACCCTGCACCATAGGATTAACTTTGTCATTTCGTTTGTAACATATCGAAATATTGCTCTAAGATGCCATAAAGAATATATATTCAGGGTCATGGTGAAATTCTGAGTCGATCTCAGAATGTCCGTCCGTCTGTTGAAATCACGCTAACTTCCGAACGAAAAAAGCTATCGACTTGAATCTTGGCACAAGTAGTTGCCATTGATGTAGGTCGGATGGTATTGCAAATGGGCCATATCGGTCCACTTTTACGTATATCCCACATATAAACGGACTCTGAGATTTGGCTTGCGGAGCCTCTAAGAGAAGCATATTTCATTCGGTCCGGCTGAAATTTGGTACATGGAGTTGGTATATGGTCTCTAACAACCGTGCCAGAATTGGTCCATATCGGTCCATAACTATATATAGCCCCCATATAAACCGTTCTCCAGATTTGACCTCCGGAGCCTCTTGGTTTAGCAAAATTCATCCGATCCGGTTCAAATGTGGAATGTGGTGTAAGTATTTGGTCTCTAACAACCATAACAAAATTGGTCCATATCGGTCTATAGTTATATAAAGCCGATCTCCAATCACACAAAAATTGGTCCATATCGGTTCATAATCATGGTTGCCACTCGAGCCAAAAATAATCTACCAAATTTTTATTTCTATAGAAAATTTTGTCAAAATTTTATTTCTATAGAAAATTTTGTCAAAATTTTATTTCTATAGAAAATGTTGTCAAAATTTTATTTCTATAGAAAATTTTGTCAAAATTTTATTTCTATAGAAAATTTTGTGAAAATGTTATTTTTATAGAAAATGTTGTTAAAATTTCATTTCTATAGAAAATTTTGTCAAAACTTTATTTCTATAGAAAATTTTGTCTAAATTTTATTTCTATAGAAAATTTTGTCAAAATTGTATTTCTATAGAAAATTTCGTCAAAACTGAATTATATACGTATTTAGTCGGTCTTTTTTTGATTTAATACACCCAGAGAAGGAATATGATCACCTCAAACATGTTTTAAGAGCGAAATTTTATTTTTGGGTGGTGAACATGTAACATGGTTTTCGCAACCATGTTATTTTCTCGGAAATCATGTATCTGATTTCGGCAAGCAGGTTATATTTGACGATAAAATAACATTTTAGTGACAAACATGTTACATGGTCACCATACAAAAATAACTTTTTGCTGTTGAAACATGTTTGAGGTGATCATATTCCTTACCACGTATGGACTTACTTACAATGTAGAAGACGGTGTTAGGAGGTTTTAAGATACTTTGCCATCGGCAAGCGTTACCGCAACTCAAGTAATTCGATTGTGGATGGCAGTGTTTAGAAGAAGTTTCTACGCAATCCATGGTGGAGGGTACATAAGCTTCGGCCTGGCCGAACTTACGGCCGTATATTCTTGTTATTAGTATAAAATTGGTCTGATATGGCCCATTTTCAATACCACCCGACCTTAATCAATAATGCTGGTGACATTCCCAAGGGTTTCAAAGCATCTCTAAGCGATTTCACTGCAATGTGGAACGCCGTTCGGACTCGGCTATAAAAAGGAGGACCCTTGTCATTGAGCTTAACATGGAATCGGGCAGCACTCAGTGATTAGAGAGTAGTTCACCAATGTGGTATCACAATGGACTGAATAGTCTAAGTGAGCCTGATCCATCGGGCTGCCACCTCACCTAACGTAACCTAATCTAATCAATAATAACTTACGCCAAGTTTCCAGCCGATAGCTTGTTTCCTTCTTTAGGGATCTGAAGAGAATTTTTCGAAGCGTTGCAATCAGAATGGCAAAGTTTGTATGCAAACTATACTAAATACAGAGGGTGCATTAGTTATCGTTTTTTTTTTCAAAAAGTAAAACTTTTAATTAATCCATAGATACCTTCATACAAAAAAATTTCTTTAATTTAACAAATGAAACAAAGCAAAAGTTATGCTTGAAAGACATTGCAGTTTAAAACTTCAGTCACGTTTTCACTCGTCCTTTTTCATGGGTCAAAATCAATACCATCGATCCCCAATCAACAACCGTAACGTTTCAAATCCTATAGAAATTAAAGGAAAGTAAATTTAATGAATGGAATTGGAAAGGAAAATAGAACAGAAAGAATTTAAAATTGTATTAAGAAACCGGATGACATATCTCTTAGACATTTGTCTCTATATATGTATATAACATTTTGAAAAATGTGTAGCAATGTAATAAATTGCCATCGATAAATTAGATAGTAATAACTAATTGTAAATCACACATTACAATCCATTCCAAATAAGAAAATCAAATGGAAACAAGTGTAGTTTTGACTTATTGGTCTAATCGGTAAAGCCGAAACAGAGTTTCTCTGGCTTAGCTAGCAACAAAAAGGGGTGGAAATCTAATGTTTGAACCAGAGAAGATTTATGACATCCGTCTTTCTATTTTATTTTCTGAAGGCATCCAATCACTCCCATTATATTTTTAACGATTTGTTTTCTATGCTGTTATGTTGTGATTGTCAAAGAAAAACAAAAAACCATTGACATAAACCATTTTTTAAAAATCTCCATTACACCCCACTAAAAACATATGTATGTATTTCGAAAATCTGAAAATACCATTGATGCGAAAATAAAATTCAGTGGAAAGAACATTTGGCATTGATGAGTGTCCAATTGCAATAAAATCGGTAATATGGACAGAATTGTGAGAAATTTTTTGAAAATACAGACGAAAATATGAAAGTTGGATAGGTTGATCGAAAATGAAAACAGTGCACAGGAGGTGATCGAAAAAATTTATTTACGGATTTTGAAGTGCACTGAAAAAAGTCCGTAATTAAACTAACGATAACTTTAACTTATGTTTATTGCAAAAAAGTTTTTGGTTTGTAGTTAAATTTTATTATAATGTTTATACCCTTCACCACTACTGTGGTACAGGGTATAATAAGTTTGTGCATTTGTATGTAACGCCAAGAAGGAAAAGTCTGAGACCCATCGTTTAGTATACCGATCGTCTTAGTATTAAATTCTGAGTCGATTTAGAGATGTCCGTCTGTGTGTCCGTCCGTCTGTTTGTCTGTCTGTCTGTTCATGTATTTTTGTGCGCAAAGTAAAGGTCGCAGTTTAAGTCCGATCGTCCTCAAATTTGGCATAGGGTCGTTTTTTTTGGAACAAAAACAATCGCTATTGATTTTGGAAAAAATCGGTTCAGATTTTGGTTGAAATTTTGCACAGGGAGTAGATGTAGTATTGTAGCTATGCGTGCCAAATTTGGTTGAAATCGATTCAGATTTAGATATAGCTCCCATATATATCTTTCGCCCGATATGCACTTATATGGACCCAGAAGCCGGAGTTTTATCCCGATTAGCTTGAAATTTTGCACAAGGAGTAAAATTGGCAGTATAGTCATGTGTGCCAAATTTGATTGAAATCGGTTCAGATTTAGATATAGCTTCCATATATATTTTCGCCCGATATGGACTTATATGGCCCCAGAAACCAGAGTTTTGGCCCAATTTGGTTGAAATTTTGCACTAGGAGTACAATTAGTAGTGTAGTCAAGTGTGCCAAATTTTATTGAAATCGGTTGAGATTTAGATATAACTCCCATATATATCTTTCGCCCGATTTACACTCTTTTACTCCGATTTAATTGAAATTTTGCACATGGAGTAGAATTAGCATTGTAGCTATGCGTGCCAAATTTAGTTGAAATCGGTTCAGATTTAGATATAGCTCCCATATATAGCTTTCGCCCGATTTACACTCATATGACCACAGAGGCCAAAGTTTACTACCGATTTACGTGAAATTTTGCATAAAGAGTAGAATTCACATTCTACCAATGCTTGGTAAATTTCCACGGAGAATATAATATGATATTTAGGTGTGCTCAGAATTAGATATAGCCTCCATATATTCATTCTTCCGGTTTATACAAATATGGCCAAATTCCCACACTTTACACAAAATTCTGTGATGATTTCCCCATATCTTAGTCATATCCTACACACTGTAATACCAGTCTTTCCACAAAACGGTTGAGTTTTAAATAATGATAATGATTCCTCTAAAACTCAAACAAAAATGGTTCTTATTAATCCTGAATCTGATATAGTCTTCATACGTATAGTCTTCAAATTTATCTTCGGAAAGTCTACTGGTTCAACTGCTCTGCGTGGGAGAACATCTGTCATCAAAACCCCCTGAAATTTGAAAAACTATAATATTTGATTCATGGTGGTGGGTATCTTAGATTCGGCCCGGCCGAACTTACCGCTATATATATATAACATACTTTTTTTTTATTCCTTTTATTATCCTCTCTTTTTCTAGTAATTTTGCTCTCTGTACGAATCAGTAGCAGGACACTTAAAAAAAATATTCAACCATGAAACGACATTCACAGTTCATTCAATTCTTAAAAGCCTACAAATGTTTCTTGGAGAGTGTAACAAATTAAAAGATAATTTGCATTTTCCCTAATTTATAACAGACCAATTTTTAATTTATTTTTTAGTAATGCGTAGAAATTCTCTTGCTTCTCAAAAAAAAAAAAACTACACAAAAGACAATAAATTCCCTTCAAAAGTCGATGCTGCTGCATCAGAAGCTAGAATAGAAGAAAAAAACTCCAAAAAACATCACCCAAAACAATAAAAATTAGTCTGGAACAAAAGGAAATGTAAATTTTTCAACAAAAATGAAAGAAGAAAAAAATGCAAAAAAAAAGTAAAAAACAAATGTTAAACATTAGAAACCATAAAAATAAGTTTCACACCTCCTGCTCTCTCTCTCTGATAAGCGTGACCAACCACCGGTCGTCAACGTTTATGCCCTGGGTTGCCCCATTGGCTTCTCTCGTACTGGGTAATAGCATCGTTTATGCGAATACCAACACCACCTGTTTGGAAAATTCTTTCTTGTATTTTTTTTCTCGCATTTTTCTGCGTTTTTCTATGAGCCAAAACGAAGAAAAAAAGCAGGACATTATGTGTTAAAGCATATTTTGGCGGATACTAAGAGGGAGAAAATTTTGTTATTCTCATTTAAATTTGCATAAAAAGGGAATGAAATTAGTTGCAGTGAGCATTTCAGTCATGACATTCCTCACAATAGGTGTGCGCCTTATCCTCAGACAGGGAAATAGGATGCTGTGGTGGTGGCGTTCTCGCGAAAGGGTTGGAGTTAGATGGTTGCTTCGACAAATTATGTTTATTGAACATTTTCGAGAGAAAGGACATATTTTCATGTCCCTGCTTTAATGGATGCAACCAAGCATAGTGTTGTCCAATCCTTTAGGACTGTTTTTTTGTTCTCACATTTCTAAATAGCATAAAAAGGAAGAAGAAACAACACCTGTGGGACTTATAAGGGCTAGCAATAAACTCTACTAATTACAGTTGTCACCAATTTACCATAAACGAAGTTCATTTCTTTGGTAGTGGATAGGTGTCAGCGGTGAAAAGGATTGCAATCATCAACGGGGTTAGGAACAAGTACTATTGAAATTTTCAGGGAATGAATAGGGTGATCACGTGGAGAAGCAAAGGTATTTAATGTCTAGATCTGTGGTCAAATTGGGCACACGTTTTCCGATTCGCGTGAAAGTTGCAGGGAAAATTTGGGGTGACCTGTCGAAAAAATCCGATACACGCAAAAAAAAGTGATCCCTCTATTTCATTAAAGCAAATTTAACTTTATTTTAAAGGGTGATACGGTCAAAATTTGGTCAATATAAACTTGACGTATTTCTTTCAATTTTGCATTTAAAAAACCTGAACACCCCTCATTTTGAAGGAGTGTGTGTGTATAAAATGTTGCACCTATTTTGATTTTGGAATTCACTCTTCAGTTGTCAAAATGCCGTCCAAGTAAGAAGAGCAGCGTATCAAAATTTTGTTCGCGCATCGCGAAAATCCGAGCTACTTGCACGCAAATCTGGCAAAATCGCTAAAAGTTGCCAAATCAACCGTTACAAATGTAATTAAAGTGTTTGGGGAACGTTTGTCGACAGCCAGGAAGTCTGGATCGGGGGGAAATCGAAAACCGGAAGCCGCTGAGACGACAAAGAGAGTTGCCGGTAGTTTCAAGCGAAACCCTAACCTCTCTCTCCGAGATGCCGCAAATAAGCTGGGTGTATCGTCTACAACCGTGCATCGAGCCAAAAATCGCGATGATAAACAAAATACGACGGCCAAAGCGCGATCCCGGAGGCTGTACACGACGATGCTGACGAAGTTTGACTGCGTTGTAATGGACGACGAAACCTACGTCAAAGTCGACTACAAGCAGCTTCCGGGACAGGAGTTTTATACGGCAAAAGGAAGGGGAAAGGTAGCAGATATTTTCAAGCACATAAAACTGTCAAAGTTCGCAAAGAAATATCTGGTTTGGCAAGTCATCTGTACCATATTCTTCGCAGAGTAAAGGGTGATACTGCCAAAATTTGGTCAAGGGAAAACGCGTGTAAATCGGTGAAATCGTTTATTTAAAAAATCAAATTAAATTTATTTTTCAAGATCAATTAGTATAAAATTCAGGAAAAATATTCAGTTAGGCTTTCGCTTTTCCAAATCCGAATTGCCGGGTCTCACGCTTGACACCTGCCATCAGATTTTGTACAGCCACCTTGTCCACCTTCTTCGCCGCAGAAAGCCAGTTTGCCTTAAACTGCTGCTCGTCCTTAGCTGTTATTTTGGTCTTCTTTAGGTTCCGCTTGACGATAGCCCAGTATTTCTCAATTGGGCGGAGCTCTGGCGTGTTGGGAGGGTTCTTGTCCTTGGGAACCACCTGTACGTTGTTGGCGGCGTACCACTCCATGTCCTTTTTACCGTAATGGCAGGATGCCAAATCCGGCCAAAACTGTACGGAACAACCGTGTTTCTTAAGGAAAGGCAGCAGACGTTTATCAAACACTCTTTCACGTAAATTTCTTGATTGACAGTCCCGGAAGCTATGAAAATGCTGCTTTTCAAGCCACAGGTACAGGTGGCTTGCCAAACCAGTTATTTTTTTGCGAACTTTGACAGTTTTATGTGCTTGAAAATTTCTGCTACCTTTCCCCTTCCTTTTGCCGTATAAAACTCCTGTCCCGGAAGCTGCTTGTAGTCGGCTTTGACGTAGGATTCGTCGTCCATTACCATGCAGTCAAACTTCGTCAGCATCGTCGTGTACAGCCTCCGCGATCGCGCTTTGGCCGTCGTATTTTGTTTATCATCGCGATTTGGAGTCACTACCTTCTTGTAATTCGATAGTCCGGCTCGTTTTTTGGCTCGATGCACGGTTGTAGACGATACACCCAGCTTATTTGCGGCATCTCGGAGAGAGAGGTTAGGGTTTCGCTTGAAACTACCGGCAACTCTCTTTGTCGTCTCAGCGGCTTCCGGTTTTCGATTTCCCCCCGATCCAGACTTCCTGGCTGTCGACATACGTTCCCCAAACACTTTAATTACATTTGTAACGGTTGATTTGGTAACTTTTAGCGATTTTGCCAGCTTTGCGTGCGAGTAGCTCGGATTTTCGCGATGCGCGAGCAAAATTTTGATACGCTGCTCTTCTTGCTTGGACGGCATTTTGACAACTGAAGAGTGAATTCAGGTTTTTTAAATGCAAAATTGAAAGAAATACGTTAAGTTTATATTGACCAAATTTTGACCGTATCACCCTTTATTTTCACAGCTGCATTTCACAAATGTTCTTCAATGTCCAAGTCACAAACCTTTTCACACACCATTTAACATGATGTTGGAGTAATTTAAAGGTTTTCAAAACAATACGGCGTATTTAACATTTCAACTAGCTGCTACTGCTGCTACCCATCCAATCCAATGTCCCACTTTTAATATTATAGTCTTTTTATGTAAATTTTTTACAAAAAAAAGACTAAACCTGAGGCTGGTAGCACGTGAATTTTATGTTGACCCACCAATTATTTTGAATATGGAAATGGAAATACAGAAGTCAATTCATTCAGTCAACCTATGTGAATGGATGATGATAACATCGATCTAAATGTGTTTTTTTTTGTATGTTTATTGGCATTCATTTATGATAAACGCCATTCCGCTCAACACCTTAATCAAATTCATTAATATCCCCACCTCAATCAGTTCGATCGTTTGTCCGTCCGTTCATCTGTCATATATGATTAATGCGTTAATGCAGCGTTAACTTGATGTAGCTATAATATAAAGTATCAAAAAAAACAAGTATATACGGCCGTAAGTTCGGCCAGGCCGAAGCTTATGTACCCTCCATCATGGATTGCGTAGAAACTTCTTCTAAACACTGCCATCCACAATCGAATTACTTAAGTTGCGGTAACGCTTGCCGATGGCAAGGTATCTTAAAACCTCCTAACACCATCTTCTAAATTGTATGTAAGTCCATACGTGGTATATATTAAATCAAAAAAGATCGATCCAATACGTATATAATTCAGTTTGATAAAAATTTCTACAGAAATAAAATTTTAACAAAATTTTCTATAGAAATAAACTTTTGACAAAATTTTCTATAGAAATAAAATCTTGGTCGATTATTTTTGGCTCGAGTGGCAACCATGATTTTGAACCGAATAAAATTTGAACAAAATATTCTATAGAAATAAAATTTTGACAATGATGAAAATTTTATTATGAACCGAATAAAATTTTAACAAAATTTTCTCTAGAAATAAAATTTTGACCAAATTTTCTATAGAAATAAAATTTTGGTAGATTATTTTTGGCTCTAGTGGCAGCCATGATTACACGCAAAGAAAAAAAACGTTTGGAAAACGTGTACCGAAAACGTTTTTCTTTTGTTAGAGTTTTTTGAATTGCTTCGAAAATTTTAAACTTTTATCACCAAAAAAATTCGTTTGTTACAAAATTTTTATTTTTTCAATAAACAAAGTTATTTTTGAAATAACAACACAGTCCATTTCGTTTATATCAAACACTGTTCTTTTCTGACTTTAGGTCTTTAATAAGACACATTTTACAGTTCAAAATTTAATATAGTACAATGTAATGTTCAACATTTTTTCGGAATCTTCCGAATATATCTGGAATATATGTAAAAAAAAAAAACAAAAGCAAAAAAAAACTTTGGCCGAAGCAGGGATCGAACCCACGACCCTTGGCATGAGAGTCGGACGTAGCTACCACTGCTCCACGGTGCCAAACTAAATGTTTGTTTCTGTTAAATAAACTTTGTTTATTCGGTTCGTGGGCGCCGCAAGCTATGCTATATAAATATAACTTATATGGATATTTATCTATTGATGACCATAACAGGTACATAGCTCAGTGGTTAGTGTGTTGGCTTACAATGTGCATGGTCCGCGGTTCGATTCTCCGTCCAGGCGAAAGGTAAAAAAAATTTAAAAATTTATAAAATCGTATAATTTCTTCTACATTGTTGGTATTACAGGAAAAGGTGTTAAGAACTAAAAATCCTCGTGGATGTGAGAAAGATGTGAGGGACAATGCAATTAGCAAGAAAATAATGTTTTTTTTTTGAGCTAGTCTTTATGAAATTGTTTTTACATCCTGGAAAAGAATAAACGTTTATCACAAAAAGTATATACTTTTCTTCCAAATACACTTCCTTACAGCGAAAAGCAAATGAGAAACGAACTTTGTTTGTCTAAAATTTCGTTTGGGAGGAAAGAATTATTTTTTTGCGTGTATGAACCGAAATTTACCAATTTTTGTGTGATTGGACCAATTTTGGTATGGTTGTTAGCGACCATATACTAACACCACGTTCCTAATTTGAACCGGATCGGATGAATTTTGCTCCTCCAAGAGGCTCCGGAGGTCAAATCTGGAGAACGTTTTATATGGGGGCTATATATAATTATGGACCGATATGGACCAATTCTGGCACAGTTGTTAAAGATCATATATTAACACCATGTTCCAAATTACAACCGGATTGGATGAAATTTGCTTCTCTTGGAGACTTCGCAAGCCAAATCTGGGGATCGGTTTATATGGGGGCTATATATAATTATGGACCTATGTGAACCAATTTTTGCACGGTTGTTAGAGACCATATACCAACACCATATACCAAATTTCAGCCGGATCGGATGAAATATGCTTCTGTTAGAGGCTCCACAAGCCAAATCTGAGGGTCCCTTTATATGGGGGCTATACGTAAAAGTGGACCGATATGGCCCATTTTCAATACCATCCGACCTACATCGATAGCAACTACTTGTGCTTAGTTTCAAGTCGATAGCTTGTTTCGTTCGGAAGTTAGCGTGATTTCAACAGACGGACGGACGGACATGCTTAGATCGACTCAGAATTTCACCACGACCCAGAATATATATACTTTATGGGGTCTTAGAGCAATATTTCGATGTGTTACAAACGGAATGACAAAGTTAATGTACCCCCATCCTATGATGGAGGGTATAATAATATACCCCCATCCTATGATGGAGGGTATAAAAAAAAAAAACAAGTAACAGGTTGGCTGATAAGTCTAACAAAGAAAAACACATTTTTTTGTCAAAATTCGTTTTTATTATTCAACTTAGTTGCCTTCAAAATCGATACAACGATTATAACGACCTTCCAATTTTTTGATACCAATTTTGTAGTACCCCTTCGGTTTTGCCTCAAAATAGGCCTCAGTTTCGGCGATCACCTCTTCATTGCAGCCATCCTTTTGAGGCCTGAGAACAAGAAAAAGTCGCTGGGGGCCAGATCTGGAGAATACGGTGGGTGGGGAAGCAATTCGAAGACCAATTCATGAATTTTTGCCATCGTCCTCATTGACTTGTGGCACGGTGCGTAGTCTTGGTGGAACAACACTTTTTTTATACCCACCACAATAGAATGGTGACGGGGGTATAATAAGTTTGTCATTCCGTTTGTAACACATCGAAATATCGATTTCCGACTATATAAAGTATATACATTCTTGATCAGGGAGAAATTCTAAGACGATATAACGATGTCCGTCTGTCTGTCTGTTGTAATCACGCTACAGTCTTCAATAATGAAGCAATCGTGCTGAAATTTTGTACAAACTCGTCTTTTGTCTACAGGCAGGTCAAGTTCGAAGATGGGCTATATCGGTCCAGGTTTTAATATAGTCCCCATATAAACCGACCTCCCGATTTGGGGTCTTGGGCTTATAGAAATCGAAGTTTTTATCCAATTTGCCTGAAATTTGAAATCTAGAGGTATTTTATGACCATAAAGAGGTGTGCCGAAAGCGGTGAGTATCGGTCCATATTTTAGTATAGCCCCCATAAGAACGATCTCCCAATTTACCTCCTTAGGTTTGTAGAAACCGTAGTTTTTTTCCGATTTGCCTGAAATTGTAAATATTCTGGTATTTTAGGCTCACAAAAACGTGTATCGGATTAAGTTTTTATCGGTTCATTTGGTAATGCCTCCATATAGACCGACTTCACTTCTTGAGGGTGTAGAAGGCGCACTGATCATGAAAATTGCTTGAAACTCAATGTAAAATTTCCAGATTTTACTTCTACAGATTTAAGATTTCAAATCAAGACGTTTTTTCATAGTTTTCTTGCACAATGTTAATGATTCCTCTAAAACTCAAACAAAAATGGTTCTTATAAATCCAGAATCTGATATAGTCCTCATAGGTGAAATCTTTAAATTTATCTTCGGGAAGTGTCCTCAAGTCCTCAAGCATTCCTGAAATTTCAAAGGAAACCCTAATATTTGGTTCATGGTGGTGGGTATTTAAGATTCGGCCCGGCCGAACTTAATGCTGTATATACTTGTTCTTCTTCATATGGGGCCGTTTTGCCGCGATTTCGACCTTCAAACGCTCCAATAACGCCATATAATAGTCACTGTTGATGGTTTTTCCCTTCTCAAGATAATCGATAAAAATTATTCCATGCGCATCCCAAAAAACAGAGGCCTTTACTTTGCCAGCGGACTTTTGAGTCTTTCCACGCTTCGGAGACGGTTCACCGGTCGCAGTCCACTCAGCCGACTGTCGATTGGACTCAGGAGTGTAGTGATGGAGCCATGTTTCATCCATTGTCACATAATGACGGAAAAACTCGTGTGCGTTACGAGTTAACAGCTGCAAACACCGCTCAGAATCATCAACACGTTGTTGTTTTTGGTCAAATGTGAGCTCGCGCGGCACCCATTTTGCACAGAGCTTCCGCACATTCAACTATTGATGAATAATATGACCAACACGTTCCTTTGATATCTCGATCAACTTCATTTTACGGTCATTCAAAATCATTTTGTGGATTTTTTTGATGTTTTCGTCGGTAACCACCTCTTTCTGGCGTCCACTGCGTTCATCGTCCTCCGTGCTCATTTCACCACGCTAGAATTTTGCATACCAATCAATTATTATTGATTTCCCTGGGGCAGAGTCATTATCAAGCAAAGTTTTTGCTTCCACCGTATTTTTTTCGTTCAGAAAACAGTATTTTATCAAAACACGAAATTCCTTTTTTTCCATTTTTTCACAATAACAAAAGTTGCCTCACAAAAGACGCTCTATCTCACAAACTAATTGACTTACAGACGTCAAATTTTGACACGAATCATTTGATGGTTGGTACTATATAAAAATAATTTGCATTTAATACTAGCGACGCCATCTATGTGTCAGACCGGGGACTTATTAGCCAATCTGTTATTTTGCGGGATTTTGTTTTTCAATTCGTGTATGGTGCTTTAAAGTTGGCTGATACAACCAAATGAAGAAGGAAGCAACGACCAATTTCATAGTCTGATACAACCAACTCCATATATAGTCTTAGTTAGATTTTCCATAATTCGATTGAGTCGACCGAATTTTTCGGTTAACACAACTGCCGGCTGATAGTTGCTACAACTACCAAAAGGAGGTTGGCAATAAATTCGGTTATTACAACCAATCTGTATTCTCTGTGCAAGGATTCATAATCCCAGTTCATTTAAAGATTATTTTTTAAATCCAAAATGTTTGTCTTTATTTTCAGGGAAATTTTACTTTGAAAGAAAGTTCTTTGAAAGACTTTGAAAGAGGTTTGCAAGTTTGTAAGATTCGTGTCGATTATTCGCGAATATTTAATTAGTAACATCGTTGATTTTAAAATTGGTATTGATCCTTTTCGGAATACTTTGATTTAAACTAAGGTAAAAATCTATTGTAAATAAGGTAATGAAAAATTTTGCTAGGTATTGGTAGATTTCGTTCGTTCGTGCTTAGTAGCCTTCAACAATGTTTTCTTTACAAATTTTTCGATATATCATCATTATACCCTTCACCACTACTGTGGTACACTCAAAAAAAAGTGAACTCACTATTTCACTAAAGCCAATTTAACTATATTTTAGTTTATGAAATTATTATATTTGGAGAAAGTTTCATTTACTCTAATAATTTTTTGCGTACGTTAGTTAAATGAACTAAAAGACGGGAAAAAATTATACACAAATGAAGTAAAAAGTTTTACTAAATTCGTACTTCCCACAAAATAGTTCATTATTTCTTTAAATTTGTAAATTTTACTACAACAGCGTCCATCATGAACTTCGTATGTCACTAAAGACATTCTTGCAATTTTGAACTCCAATTTCTTCCTTCAAACTACAAAATTTTCTTTAAAAAGTGAAAAATATTATTTATGTCTAATAAATGTTCTTGAATTTGTCGAAAAATATTTACTTAGTTTTGTGATATCGGCGTGATGTCAGCGCTTGTTATACTGTTTAGTTAAAAATATCTAAAACTATTCAAAATTTTCTAGAATTAATCAAAAGTTTTCTTCCTGGTGGGTTCACTGTTTTTCAGTGTACAGGGTATAATAAGTTTGTGCATTTGTATGTAACGCCAAGAAATTGTGGTCATAGACCCATCTTTTAGTATACCGATCGGCTTAGAATTAAATTCTGAGTCGATTTAGCGATGTCCGTCTGTCTGTCTGTCCGTCCGTCTGTCTGTATATGTAATTTTGTGCACAGAGTACAGCTCGCAATTTAAGTCCGATCGTCCTCAAATTTGGCATAGGGCCGTTTCTTGGGACAGAGACAATCGCTATTGGTTTTGGAAAAAATCGGTTCAGATTTAGATATAGCTGCCATATATATTTATCCCCGATGTGGTCA
Source organism: Haematobia irritans (assembly GCF_050003625.1). Lineage (NCBI taxonomy): Eukaryota > Metazoa > Arthropoda > Insecta > Diptera > Muscidae > Haematobia > Haematobia irritans. Next base: position 152,191,515 of record NC_134400.1, on the reverse strand, counting down.
TAGTTAGCGTGTTTATCAACCGATTTTCTTGAAATACCCTACATCCAAATATTTTATGAATCTCGAAAATCTTGCAAAATATCAGCCAAATCGGTTCAGATTTTGATATAGCTCCCATATATATATTTCGTCCGATTTAGACTCATATGACCACAGAGGCGAAAGTTTACTACCGATCTTCGTGAAATTTTGCACAGAGGGTAGAATTGATATTCTACCAATGCTTGGTAAATTTGATTGAAATCGGTTCAAATTTAGATATAGCTCCCATATATATCTTTCGTCCGATTTGAACTTATATGGCCACAAAAGCCAGAGTTTTGCCGTGATTTGCTTCAAATTTTGCACAAGGGGCACGTTTAATAGTATCGTTAAGTGTGTCAAATTTTGTTAAAATCGGTTCAGATTTAGATATAGCTCATATATATCTTACGCCCGATTTGGACTTATATGGTCTCAAAAGCCAGAGTTTTGCCCTGACTTATTTCAAATTTTACACAAGCGGTACTTTTAACGATACTATTGTATGTGCCAAATAGGGTCAAAATCGATTCAGATTTAGATATATATATATATATATATTTCGTCCGATTTGAACTTCTATGGCCTCAAAATCCAGGGTTTTGCCGTGATTTGCTTCAAATTTCGCACAAGGAGTAAGTTTAGTAGTATCGGTAATTGTGCCAAATTTGGTTGAAATCGGTTCAGATTTAGATATGGCTCCCATATATATCTCCCGTCCGATTTGCACTCATATGACCAGGTGGGCCAAAGTTATACTCCCATTTACGTGAAATTTCGCATAGATAGAATAATTATTATTCTAACTATGCATGTCAAATTTAGTCAAAATTGGTTCAGATTGTATGTAGCTCCCATATATACGTACACCAGAGTTGGGGAAATATGGTAGACTGTTTCATATTTTAGACCCATTTTCAATGGGATTTTCCTCCAATTGACTGGAAAGTTTCCTCAGAGAATACAAATATGGCCAAAATTCTCACACTTTACACAAAATTCTGTGATGATTTCCCCATATCTTAGCCATATCCTACACACTGCAATGCCGAAATTTCCACAGAACGGATGAGTTTTAAATAAGGCTCCAAGTCGCCCGACTAGACCAAATAATATATCACAACCTCATATCTTGGCGAGATCTAACCAATATCCTTGTAAACTCGCCACTGCTGAGTAGCAAAAATTGTAAATATTACTCTAATTGTCCTATATCTCGAATACAATGTATCGCGTGAAAAATCATAAATCTCTTTTGTACAATTGCATTAAAATTTCTCTCGCTTCATATTACCCATATTTTTTACTAACACTGTGTTTCATCCCAGGGCGTTAGCCGATTTAAATTTTAATTCTAGAGTTTTTGTAGAAATACAAAAAATTGTTTCCATTAAAAGTATTTGTATCTGGAAATGCAAACTTTTATATAGCTCCCAGCAAATTTTAAGTAGTTGAGATGGTAACACAAATGTTTGTCTACATAGTGGTGAAGGGTATAATATAGTCGGCTCCGCCCGACTTTAGACTTTACTTACTTGTTTTTACAATATGTCATTATTGATGAAGCTGTCGTCGCTTTTACAGCCTGTTTTTATTTTGATAATTTCATTATACTTCGTAGTGTCACCACTACATGCTTTAAGGCAAGGAACCCATTATCCGCACCGTCTGTTCTCTTGATGTCTGGAATTAATAAAAATCCAGAAGATGTGACTTCAGCATTCCATTCCATTCAAGCTATTCATACTGGTATGTGATTATTCCTTATTGCTTGCCGTTTTTTTTTTTTTTTTTTTTTTTTTTGATCCAGAATATATACCAATGACATGAAATAGAGGCTCCCCCTTTTTTAAATATTTTCCGGGAGTTAATGTTAATGACTGTTCGTCGAGTACATTCCTATTTGGTGTAAATCATATTAATCCGACATTATTACATCCAAAACATTCCTCGTTGTAATCATCTGTTCCAATAGAGAAAAGCATGAGGCGAAAAGTTTTCAAAACATTTTTTTTTTTTGGTTCATAACGAGAATGCTATGTGAAAATAAATGAAGACAAACATTTTTTAATAGTCCACCAATTACCCAGACAATTTCAATATAAACACCCCATTTTGTGTATAGACAATATTGTCAAGGACACGGAGAAATAAAATTTGAGTTTTCATTTATGCCTGAGTTAAGCAATGGGATATTAAGCAAAAGGAATATGATGATGTCAAACATATTTCAAAAGCGTAAGATTGCTATCTGATCTGATTGTGGAATGTATGGCCGAAAAATCAATATTTTTGCGTCAAACTTATTCCATGTTTCACAAATAATTTTAATTTATCTAGTTGGATATATGAGCGTACTAATGGTAACTTATCTTAAAAAGAATCCAGAGTCATCTGGTTATTTGCCAATAATTTTTGGATGGAAGTATAACTCAGCACTGCGTTCATTACAGTGCACTCAGGAAAGAGCCCTCGAAGTCGTTCTTAACTTTTCCATGAGGTTACTATACTCGGAATTTCTAAAAATATTTTGCCTGTGCATGGTTTGTCAGTTGTTGCTATATATTTATAAGACGAGGAAAAATATCGGCTATTGCACTATAAAGTTTACCAGGAATCAGTCTGCTTTTAACACCCCATGATGATTAAGAAATATTTTCTTGAAAATCTTGAGTTACTTCTATCTTAAATGGCATTCCCTAAAATTGGAATAATTTTTATAATATTATTTTTATACCCTCCATCATAGGATGGGGGTATATTAACTTTGTCATTCCGTTTGTAACACATCGAAATATTGCTCTAAGACCCCATAAAGTATATATATTCTGGGTCGTGGTGAAATTCTGAGTCGATCTAAGCATGTCCGTCCGTCCGCCCGTCTGTTGAAATCACGCTAACTTCCGAACGAAACAAGCTATCAACTTGAAACTTGACACACGTAGTTGTTATCGATGTAGGTCGGATGGTATTGATGGAATGGGCCATATCGGTCCACTTTTACGTATAGCCCCCATATAAAGGGACCCTCAGATTTGGCTTGTGGAGCCTCTAACAGAAGAATATTTCATCCGATTCGGCTGAAATTTGGTATATGGTGTTGGTATATGGTCTCTAACAATCATGCAAAAATTGGTCTACATCGGTCCATAATTATATATAGCCCCCATATAAACCGATCCCCCAGATTTGGCTTGCGGAGCCTAAAAGAGAAGCAAATTTCATCCGATTCGGCTGAAATTTTGTACATGATGTTGGTATATGGTCTCTAATAACCATGCAAAAATTGGTTCACATTGGTCCATAATTATATATAGCCCCCATATAAACCGATCCCCAGATTTGGCTTGCGGAGCCTCAAACAGAAGAAACTTTCATCCGATCTGGCTGAAATTTTGTACATGATGTTGGTATATGGTCTCTAACAATCATGCAAAAATTGGTCCACATCGGTCCATAATTATATATAGACCCCATATAAACCGATCTCCAGATTTGGCTTGCGAAGCCTCAAAGAGAAGCAAATTGCATCCGATCCGGCTGAAATTTGGTACATGGTATTGGTATATGGTCTCTAACAACTGTGCAAAAATTGGTCCATATCGGTCCTTAATTATATATAGCCCCCATATAAACCGATCCCCAGATTTGGCTTGCGAAGTCTCCAAGAGAAGCAAATTTCATCCAATCCGGTTGTAATTTGGAACATGGTGTTAGTATATGATCTTTAACAACCGTGCCAGAATTGGTCCATATCGGTCCATAATTATATATAGCGCCCATATAAAACGTTCTCCAGATTTGACCTCCGGAGCCTCTTGGAGGATCAAAATTCATCCGATCCGGTTCAAATTAGGAACGTGGTGTTAATATATGGTCGCTAACAACCATACCAAAATTGGTCCAATCACACAAAAATTGGTCCATATCGGTTCATAATCATGGTTGCCACTAGAGCCAAAAATAATCTACCAAAATTTTATTTCTATAGAAAATTTTGTCAAAATTTTATTTCTAGACAAAATTTTGTTAAAATTTTATTCGGTTCATAATAAAATTTTCATCATTGTCAGAATTTTATTTCTATAGAAAATTTTGTCAAAATTTTATTTCTATAAAGAATTTTGTTCAAATTTTATTCGGTTCATAATCATGGTTGCCACTCGAGCCAAAAATAATCTACCAAGATTTTATTTCTATAGAAAATTTTGTCAAAAGTTTATTTCTATAGAAAATTTTGTCAAAAGTTTATTTCTGTAGAAATTTTTGTCAAAATTTTCTTTCTATAGAAAATTTTGTCAAAATTTTTATTTCTATAGAAAATTTTGTGAAAATTTTATTTCTATAGAAAATTTTGTTAAAATTTTATATCTGTAGAAAATTTTGTAAAAATTTTATGTCTACTTTGTCAAACTGAATTATATACGTATTGGATCGATCTTTTTTGATTTAATATATACCACGTATGGACTTACATACAATTTAGAAGATGGTGTTAGGAGTTTTGAAGATACCTTGCCGTCGGCAAGCGTTACCGCAACTTAAGTAATTCGATTCTGGATGGCAGTGTTTAGAAGAAGTTTCTACGCAATCCATGATGGAGGGTACATAAGCTTCGGCCTGGCCGAACTTACGGCCGTATATACACAGTCTCACATAAGTTTACATACCCTTGAGGTTTTTACCTTTTGACTAAACATGTTTCTTGTTGTTGTTTATAATCCAGACTAAAAACATCTTCTTGAAAATGGACAAATACTTTGTTTTTCAAATTAATTTACAAAATCTAAAGCATATATATGCATATTTTATTATATTTTAATAATTATAGAAAATACAATTTCTTAACCGTATGTAAACTTGTGTAAGACTGTGTACTTGTTGATTTTAATCTTGTACTTCTATTTTAAATTTATAAGATACATTTATATTTGCCCATTTGCCTCAAAAATGCCTTGAGACGCTGAGGCCTTAATATTATTGTAAAGTTTTTAACAGGTTGGCTGATAAGTCCCCGGTCTGACACATAGATGGCGTCGCTAGTATTATAATGCATATCATTTTTATATAGTACAAACCTTCAAATGATTCGTGTCAAAATTTGACGTCTGTAAGTCTATTAGTTTGTGAGATAGAGCGCCTTTTGTGAAGCAACTTTTGTTATTGTGAAAAAAATGGAAAAAAGGAATTTCGTGTTTTGATATAATACTGTTTTCTGAAGGGAAAAAATACGGTCGAAGCAAAAACTTGGCGTGATAATGAGTTTCCGGACTCTGCCCCAGCGAAATCAACAATAATTGATTGGTATGCAAAATTCGAGCGTGGTGAAATGAGCACGGAGGACAGTGAACGGTGAACGCAGTGGACGCCCGAAAGAAATGGTTACCGACGAAAACATCAAAAAACAAGTATATACGGCCGTAAGTTCGGCCAGGCCGAAGCTTATGTACCCTCCATCATGGATTGCGTACACGCAAAAAAATAATTCTTTCCTCCCAAACGAAATTTTAGACAAACAAAGTAGAAGAAATTATACGATTTTATAAATTTTAAATTTTTTTTTTACCTTTCGCCTGGACGGAGAATCGAACCGCGGACCATGCAATTTGTAAGCCAACACACTACCCACTGAGCTATGTAGCCGTTATTGTCATCAATAGACAATTACCCATATAAGTTATATTTATATAGCGTAGCTTGCGGCGCCCACGAGCCGATTAAACAAAGTTTATTTCACAGAAAAATACATTTAGTTGGGCACCATGGAGCAGTGGTTGCTACGTCTGAGCCAAGGGTCGTGGGTTCGATCCCCGCTTCGACCAAAGTTTGTTTTTTTTTTTTTTTACATATATTCTATTCTATATTAGGAAGATTCCGAAAAAATGTTCAACATTACATTGTAGTATATTAAATTTTGAACTGTAAAATGTGTCTTATTAAAGACCTAAAGTCAGAAAAGAACAGTGTTTGATATAAACGAAATGGACTGTGTTTTTGGTTCAAAAATAACTTTTTTTATTAAAAAAATTAACATTTTGTAACAAACGAATTTTTTTGGTGATAAAAGTGTATACTTTTCGAAGCAATTCAAAAAACTCTAACAAAAGAAAAACGTTTTCGGTACACGTTTTTCAAACGTTTTTTTTCTTTGCGTGTAGAAACTTCTTCTAAACACTGCCATCCACAATCGAATTACTTAAGTTGCGGTACCGCTACAGAAATAAAATTTTAACAAAATTTTCGATAGAAATAAAATTTTCACAAAATTTTCTATAGAAATAAACTTTTGACAAAATTTTCTATAGAAATAAAATCTTGGTAGATTATTTTTGGCTCGAGTGGCAACCATAATTATGAACCGAATAAAATTTGAACATAATTTTCTATAGAAATAAAATTTTGACAATGATGAAAATTTTATTATGAACCGAATAAAATTTTAACAACATTTTCTCTAGAAATAAAATATTGACAAAATTTTCTATAGAAATACAATTTTGACAAAATTTTCTACAGAAATAAAATTTTGGTAGATTATTTTTGGCTCTAGTGGCAACCATGATTATGAACAGATGTGGACCAATTTTTGTGTGATTGGACCAATTTTGGTATGGTTGTTAGCGACCATATACTAACACCACGTTCCTAATTTGAACCGGATCGGATGAATTTTGCTCCTCTAAGAGGCTCCGGAGGTCAAATCTGGAGAACGTTTTATATGGGGGCTATATATAATTATGGACCGATATGGACCAATTCTGCCACGGTTGTTAAAGATCATATACTAACACCATGTTCCAAATTACAACCGGATTGGATGAAATTTGCTTCTCTTGGAGACATCGCAAGCCAAATCTGGAGAACGTTTTATATGGGGGCTATATATAATTATGGACTGATATGGACCAATTCTGGCACGCTTGTTAAAGATCATATACTAACACCATGTTCCAAATTACAACCGGATAGGATGAAATTTGCTTCTCTTGGAGACTTCGCAAGCCAAATCTGGGGATCGGTTTATATGGGGGCTATATATAATTATGAACCGATGTGGACCAATTTTTGCATGGTTGTTAGAGACCATATACAAATATCATGTACCAAATTTCAGGCGGATCGGATGAAATTTGCTTCTCTTTGAGGCTCCGGAACCCAAATCTGGGGATCGGTTTATATGGGCGCTTTATATAATTATGGACCGATGTGGACCAATTTTTGCATGGTTGTTAGAGACCATATACAAATATCATGTACCAAATTTCAGGCGGATCGGATGAAATTTGCTTCTCTTTGAGGCTCCGGAACCCAAATCTGGGGATCGGTTTATATGGGCGCTTTATATAATTATGGTCCGATGTGGACCAATTTTTGCACGGTTGTTAGAGACCATATACCTACACCATGTAGGTATCTTCGAATTGCTTCGAATTGCTTCCCCACCACCGTATTCCCCAGATCTGGTCCCCAGCGACTTTTTCTTGTTCTCAGACCTCAAAAGGATGCTCGCAGGGAAAAACTTGGCTGCAATGAAGAGGTGATCGCGAAACTGAGGCCTATTTTGAGGCAAAACCGAAGGAGTACTACCAAAATGGTATCAACAAATTGAAGGGTCGTTATAATCGTTGTATCGCTCTTGAAGGGAACTATGTTGAATAATAAAAACGAATTTTGACAACAAAAAAAATGTGTTTTTCTTTGTTAGAACGGGGACTTATCAGCCAACCTGTTACAAGCCAAATTTGGTTGAAATCGAATATGTTTTTCTTATTTCGGAAAAAATGGCCAAAATATCCAAATGTTCCTTGTAAAATCGCCGCTGCTAAGTCGAAAACATGTAAAAATTACTTTCATTTTCCTATAGATGGGTATAAGGGGACCCATCTATTGACCGATAAATCATTAATACACTTTCACCCTCAGAAAAAATCGCTTCTGTAACATATGTTCCAAACATATTTTGCAGGAAGCACATATATTATTGGATACTGCCGAAACATTAATATGTTTGTTTTATGTGAAGATAGTATATGTTTCGAAGCATTTTGAGCCCAAAAATGTTATATGCTTGGAAGAATTTTCCGCAAAGAAGATTGTGCTCATTCCCTCACATGATTTTCACTTTCACGAAATTTTTTAGTTCTTGGCACCTTTTTCTGTAATACAAATAATGTTGAGGAAATTATTCAATTTTATAATTTTTTTCAATTTTACCTTTCGCCTGGACTGAGAATCGAACCAGGAACCGTGCAATTTGTAAGCCAACACACTACCACTGGGCTAAGTACCTGTTATAGTTACCAATAGACAATTATCATTATAAGTTACATTTATATAGCATAGTTTGCAGCACCCACGAGCCGATGCAAACAATACATTGTTCAACAGAAACATATATTTTTTGGCCACGCGGAGCAGTGGTTAGCATGTCCGCCTTGCATGCAAAGGGTTCTGGGTTCAATCCCTACTCCGACCGAAAACCAATTTTTTTTAATTATTGTATTTATATTTTTATATTATTAAATTAAAATTTTACAATGAAACTTCGAAATGCGTGTTATTAAAGATTTACAGTCAGAAACAGTGCTTGATATAAACGAAATGGACTGAGCTTTTGGATAAAATATTATTTTTTTTATTGGAAAAATAACAATTTTGTAATAAAAAACTGTTTTTGGTATAAAAGTTTGAAATTTTGGAAGGAATCCAAAAACTCTAACAAAAGAAGAACGTGGAGTCGAGTATAAACATACATAAATAATTTTATAATATACACATAAATTTAGTTATGCGTGAACAGTTTTTTACTAGCATTTAACACCATTTTAAATGTATTTAAAACTTATCGTGTTTTGTACTTAATTTCATTTTTACCCTTAAGGCCGGTATTAAGTTGGCATTATCGTTCTAAAATGACCCTGTTTTGACTTTTACTTTTGTTTAATAATTCATTTTAAAGAAAATAAACTTTTTCAATTTTTTTAACAAAACTCGCACTTAATACCCGCTTCCGAATGTCTATTCTCTTTACATGAGTATTAAAATTAAATAATATTTAGACTTAAGCATATCAAATTTTTGGCCTTATTATAAAACAGTTTTCCGAAACAACATACAAGCAGTTTCACAGAAATTGCTCTCTTTTGATTCTCTCGCTGTGTTATGTTGACCCTCCCGGTTTCCATCTCTCTTTTTATACCCTCCACCATAGGATGGGGGGTATATTAACTTTGTCATTCCGTTTGTAACACATCGAAATATTGCTCTAAGACCCCATAAAGTATATATATTCTGGGTCGTGGTGAAATTCTGAGTCGATCTGAGCATGTCCGTCCGTCCGTCTGTTGAAATCACGCTAACTTCCGAACGAAACAAGCTATCGACTTGAAACTTGGCACAAGTAGTTGTTGTTGATGGAGGTCAGATGGTATTGCAAATGGGCCATATCGGTCCACGTTTACGTATAGCCCCCATATAAATGGACCCCCAAATTTGGCTTGCGAAGCCTCTAAGAGAAGCAAATTTCATCCGATTCGGCTGAAATTTGGTACATGGTGTTAGTATATGGTCTCTACCAACCATGCAAAAATTGGTCCACATCGGTCCATAATTATATATAGCCCCCATATAAACCGATCCCCCGATTTGGCTTGAAGAGCCTCTAAGAGACACAAATTTCATCCGATCCGGCTGAAATTTTGTACATGTTGTTAATATATGGTCTCTAATGAACATGCAAAAATTGGTCCATATCAGTTCATAATTATATATAGCCCCCATATAAACCGATCCCCCGATTTGGCTTGCAGAGCCTCTAAGAGAAACAAATTTCATCCGATCCGGCTGAAATTTGGTACATGGTGTTAGTATATGGTCTCTAACAACCATGCAAAAATTGGTCAATATCGGTCCATAATTATATATAGCCCAAAAATAAACCGATCCCCCGATTTGAACTCCGGAGTCTCTTGGAAGACCAAAATTCATCTGATTCAATTGAAATTTGGTACGTGATGTTAATATATGGTCTCAAACACCCATGCAAAAATTGGTCGATATCTGTCCATAATTATATATAGGCCCCATATAAACCGATCCCCAGATTTGACCTCCGGAGCACCTTGGAAGAGCAAAATTCTTCCCATTCGGTTGATATTTGGTACGTGATGTTAGTATATGGTATCCAACAACCATGCAGGAATTGGTTCCTATCAGTCCATAATTATATATAGCTCCCATATAAACCGATCCCCAGATTTGACCTCCGGTGCCTTTTGGGGAAGCAAAATTCATCCGATCTGGTTGAAATTTGGGACATGGTGATCGTATATGATATATAAAAACCATGCCAAAAGTGGTCCATATCAGTCCATAATCATATATAGCGCCATATAAACCGATCCCGAGATTTGGTTTTGGAGCCTCTTGAAGAAGCAAATTTCATCCGAGTGAGTTGAAATTTGGTACATTGTGCTAGTATATGGTCGTTAACAACCATGCCTAACTATGTCCATATAGGTCTATAGTTATATATATCCCTCAGATAAATCGATTTCCAATCACACAAAAATTGGTCCATATCAAGTTCATAATTGTATATAGCCCCCATAGAAGTGACCCCCATATTTCAATTCTGGCTCTCTACGTACCGTGCGAAAAGTCCATATCGATTAGTAATTATTTGTAGACGTACCTATACATAACTTTTCTGTCTAATATATACCACTTATGGACTAACTCACAATTTAGAAAACGATGTTAAGAAGTTTTAAGATACCACAACCCAAGTATTTCGATTGTGGATGACAGTCCATGGTGGAGGGTACATAAGATTCGACCTGGCCGAACTTACGGCCGTATATACTTGTTTTCTCTATACTCTCTCTGTCGCTCTCTGAATTATATCACAACATATATATGTTTACTCGAAATTTGTAAATTTATATATGTTTACATTCACACATATTATTTTTATGAAACATTCATGCCCCAAACATAATATATTCTAACATATTAACATATGTGTCCCAAACATTTAGTGTTAGTTTAGGAACATTACATGTTTGCACTTAAATATATTGTGTTTAAAAATTGTGCCCGAAACACATTTTGTTTATATCGAAACATATGAAAAACATATTTTTCTAATAGTGTTTGAACAGTTGCCTAAAAATTTCATCAAATTTAAATGTTTTCCATATTTATAACCTTCACCACTACTGTGGTACAGGGTATAATAAGTTTGTACTTTTGTATGTAACGCCAAGAAATAGTAGCCATAGACCCATCTTTTAGTATACCGATGGGTTTAGAATTAAATTCTGAGTCGATTTAGCGATGTCCGTCTATCTGCACGCAAAGAAAAAAAACTTTTGGAAAACGTGTACCGAAAACGTTTTTCTTTTGTTAGAGTTTTTTGAATTGCTTCGAAAAGTATACACTTTTTATTTTTCTGTTAAATAAACTTTGTTTAATCGGCTCGTGGGCGCCGCAAGCTATGCTATATAAATATAACTTAGTTATATGGGTAATTGTCTATTGATGACAATAATGGCTACATGGCTCAGTGGATAGTGTGTTGGCTTACAAATTGCATGGTCCGCGGTTCGATTCTCCGTCCAGGCGAAAGGTGAAAAAAATTTAAAAATTTATAAAATCGTATAATTACTTCTACATTGTTTGTGTTACAGAAAAAGGTTCTAAGAACTAAAAAACTTCGTGGTAGTGGGCAAGATGTGAGGGAAAATGCAATTAGCCAGAAAAAATTGTTTGAGTTAGTCTTTGTGAAATTGTTTTTAAATCCTGGAAAAGAATAAACAAAAAAATATACTTTTCTTCCAAATACACTTCCTTTCAACGAAAAGCAAATGAGAAACGAACTTTGTTTGTCTAAAATTTCATTTGGGAGGAAAGAATTATTTTTTTGCGTGTGTCTGTATATGTAATTTGTGTACAAAGTACAGCTGGCAATTTAAACCCAATCGTCTTCAAATTTGGCACAGAGTTTCACTTTGACTCAATGACAATCGCTATTGATTTTCAAAAAAATCGGTTCAGATTTAGATATAGCTGGGGAGCCACCTTGGTGCAGTGGTTTGCATGCCCGCCTTGCATACACAAGGTCGTGGGTTCGATTCCTGCTACGACCGAACACCAAAAAATTTTTCAGCGGTGGATTATCCCACCTCAGTAATGCTGGTGACATTTCTGAGGGTTTCAATACTTCTCTAAGTGGTTTCACTGCAATGTGGAACGCCGTTCGGACTCGGCTATAAAAAGGAGGTCCCTTGTCATTGAGCTTAACATGGAATCGGGCAGCACTCAGTGATAAGAGAGAAGTTCACCACTGTGGTATCACAATGGACTGAATAGTCTAAGTGAGCCTGATACATCGGGCTGCCACATAACCTAACCTAACCTAACCTAGATATAGCTGCCATATATATTTATTGCCGATCTGGTCATAATTGACGTGTTTGTCAGCCAAAAGTTTTGGGACTCTCGTAAATTATGCAAAATATCGGCCAAATCGGTTCAGATTTCGATATAGCTCCCATCTTTCGTCCGATTTGCACTTCTAGGACCCCAAAAGCCAGAGTTTTACCCCGATTTCCTTCAAATTTTGCACAAAGAGTACGTTGAATAGTATCATTAAGTGTCCTAAATTTGGTTAAAATCGGTTCAGATTTAGATATAGCTCGCATATATGTATTTCGTCCGATTTGCACTTCTATGACCCCAAAAGCCAGAGTTTTACCCTGATTTCCTTCAAATTTTGCACAAGGAGTACGTTTAATAGTATCGTTAATTCAGATTGAGAAAGAGATTTGCTTGAAATTTTGTACAAACATAACACTTAGTCGTATAGTCAAGTGTGCAGAATTTGATTGAAATCGGTTCAGATTTAGATATAGCTCCCATTTATATCTTTCGCCCGATATGAACTTATATGGCCCCAGAAGCGAGATTTTTGGCCGAATTTGGTTGAAATTTTGCACTAGGAGTACAATTAGTAGTATAGTCAAGTGTGCCAAATTTGATTGAAATCGGTTCAGATTTAGATATAGCTCCCATATATATCTTTCGCCCGATATGGACTTATATGGATCCAGAAGCCAGAGTTTTATCCCGATTAGCTTGAAATTTTGCGCAAGGAGTATAATTGGTGTGCCAAATTTGATTGAAATCGGTTCAGATTTAGATATAGCTTCCATATATATTTTTCGTCCGATATGGACTAATATGGCTACAGAAGCCAGAGTTTTGGCCCAATTTGGTTGAAATTTTGCACTAGGAGTACAATTAGTAATATAGTCATGTGCGCCAAATTTGATTAAAATCGGTTCAGATTTAGATATAGCTCCCATATATATCTTTCGCCCGATATGGACTATTATGCTCCTAGAAGCCAGAGTTTTGGTTCAATTTGGTTAAAATTTTGCACACGAAGTACAATTCGTAGTATAGTCATGTGCGCCAAATTTGATTGAAATCTGTTCAAATTTAGATATAGCTCCCATATATATCTTTCGCCCGATATGGACTAATATGTTCCTAGAAGCCAGAGTTTTGGCCCACTTTGGTTGAAATTTTGCACTAGGAGCACAATTAGTAGTGTAGTCAAGTGTGCCACATTTTATTGAAATCGCTTCAGATTTAGATATAGCTCCCATATATAGCTTTCGCCCGATGTACACTGAAAAAACAGTGAACCCACCAGGAAAGATAACTTTCGATTAATTTTAGAAAATTTGGAACTTTTTTAGAAAATTTTAACTAAACGGTATTACAAGCGCTGGCATCACTCCGATATGACAAAAATAAGTAAATATTTTTCGACAAATTCAAGAAAATTTATTAGACATAACTAAATTTTTTCAGCAGTTAAAGAAAATTTTGTAGTTTTAAGAGAAATCTTGGAGTTCAAAATTGCAAGAATGTCTTTAGTGACATACGAAGTTCATGATGGACACATTTTTGGTAAAATTTACAAATTTAAAGAAATAATGAACTATTTTGTAAGAAATACGAAATTAGGAAATCTTTATGCTTTATTTGTGTATAACTTTTTCCCATTTTATAGTTCATTTAACTAACATACGCAAAAAATTATTTGACTAAAATAAACTTTTTCCAAACATAATGATTCTATGAACTAATATAAAGTTAATATGGCTTTAGTGAAATAGAGAGTTCACTTTTTTTTGAGTGTACACTCATATGACCACAGAGGCCTATTTTTTACTCCGATTTAGTTGACATTTTGCGCAGGGAGTATAATTAGCATTGTAGCCAAATTGTGCTAAATTTGTTTGGAATCGGTTCAGATTTCGATATAGCTCCAATATATATGTTTTTCTGATTTCGAAAAAAAAATGGTCAAAATAACAACAATTTCCTTGTAAAATCGCCTCTGCTTAGTCGAAAAGTTGTAAAACTGACTGTAATTTTCCTTAACTTCAAATACATATATATATCGAGCGATAAATCATAAATAAACTTTTGTGAAGTTTCCTTAAAATTGCTTCAGATTTAAATCTTTCCCATATTTTTTTTTATTAACATTGCGTTTCACCCTAGTGCATTAGCCGACTTAAATTTTGAGTCTATAGAATTTGTAGAAGTCTATCAAATTCTGTTCAGATCGAGAGATATTAAAATGTATGTATGTGGGACAAACCTTTTATATATAGCACCCAACACAATTGACGGATGTGGTATGGTATCGAAAATTTAGATCTACAAAGTGGTGCAGGTTATAATATAGTCGGCCCCGCCCGACTTTAGACCTTCCTTAGTTGTTTTTTACTAATATTGTGTTCCACCCTAGTGCATTAGCCGACTTAAATTTTGAGTCTATAGATTTTGTAGAAGTCTATCAAATTTGGTCCAGATCGAGTGATATTTAAATGTATGTATTTTGACAAACCTTTATATATAGCCCCCAAAACATTTGACGGATGTGATATGGTATCGAAAATTTAGATCTACAAAGTGGTGCAGGGTATAATATGGTCGGCCCCGCCCGACGTTAGACTTTCCTTACTTGTTTTTACTAACATTGTGTTAGCCGACTGAAATTTAAAATCTACAGTTTTATGGAAGTCTAACAAATTTTGTCCAGGTCGAGTCAGATTTAAATGCATGTATAGGGAAACAGAAACCTTTATATGTTGCACCCAACAAATTTGACGGATTTTCCTTACTTGTTAATAAATAATAATAACAAACAACTTTTTGTTTGTTTTTGCAATAAACTTAGCGTCAGTTAAACTGTGGATTTTTGTTCTCTGTAGCATTATTGAGGGAAGATAATTTGATAATGATAATAAACAGTCGAGTCACATTAAAATCATATTTATTTCTTGCTTTTTATACTATTCCTTCCTTCCTTCCTTCCTTCAGGGAAATTACACATTTCGTGTGCGTATTCTTAAAGATACATTCACGGTGCCAATATTGTTGGGCTTAATATTCAGATTGAAGTGCCATTCACTAGGAGGTACATATGGTGGATAGTCATTTTCATCAAGGGTATAATTCTTCACGTAATATTCGACATTCTAAAATATAACGCACAATACACAGAGATTTATTCATATAACTTAACATTGGACTCACCTTACGTAGGGGACATTTTCGGGGTATGTTTGATTTTCGCAAAAATTCTTTCATAAACATTGAAATGAACTTATTTTTACTTCCCTCTTCTAAAATACGACATATATCTGACTGTAGCTGGAATATGACTATAGGACGACTTGACTTTGAAATCATATTAAATGAAGCTTTTCCAGGTATGGTAGTGAGGTCTTCGTTGAATATAACATGCAGGTTAGCGACTTTGCTGTTCGTTATGGTCACATTAACATGCTCGAAAGATGTCACATCGTTAGATATATTATAGAAGACACCAATTATTTCTGCAGAATAGCTACGCTGCTTGGACGATATGAATGGAAAACTATTATCTTGATTGTGAATGTGAAATTTTTAACGAAATAAAAAATCTACCTTTGCAGGAATACAAACACATAGGGATATTAATAAAAATCCCCATATAACGATGAGTTTCTGATAACCCATCTTTCAGTTTGAGATGTTCCCTTTTTCACTGATCGTCATTGTCATACAAAACTGTCTTTTATAACCCAAGTGAAAATAGTCTATCGATAGAAATCTGCCATTAAATACTCATCATTATTTTCCTAATGACTTTAGCTTCAGTCACTCTTATCGATAATTCAGTTGTGTTAAGTAAATTGTGTTATTAGATTAAACGAATTTTAGAAATGGAGCATGTTATCTGTTTACTTTATCTATAAACTGTTCATTTTATGTTTCCTGTTGTCCTTGTAAAATTTATAGGGACATGCTATTGATAAATTGTCATCATTGAATGCAAATAAAAGTTCAATAGAGGATAAAGATCTAAATAATAAAACTCATTTAGGTGCTCCCAATAGAAGGTTCATGGCGATTCTGAAAAAAAAAAATCCCAACGCAATTTAGAATTTAGCGAAATCTTTTTTATTTTTATTTTATTTCTTTATTGCAATTTATTTTATTCTTATTTCTTTATTACTACAAATTATTAGAATATTTAGTCGAGCTTATGGGACAGGAAAATTAAGGGAATTAATATTATTAAGTTACTGAAAAGAAAATGCCAGATACCAGATACCAATTCCATAGTCTTTAGTGAGATCTGGCTGGGTGAGATGATTTAATTTGGGTCTTTTATGTTAATTCCTTATGCAATTTACATACGAGAATTATTCTTCCCAAATTGAACCATTTTTTCGCCACCACAGTGCACCATCTTTTCGTATAACTTTCAATCCCTTAATCTTATTTTTCAACATAAAAGACCCAAATTAAATCATCTCACCCGGTCTGATCTCACTAAAGACTATGGAATGTGTAGTGGCCAACACAGAAACTGTGAGATTAGTATCTGGCATTTTCTTTTCAGTAACTTAACATTGAACTGACCTTAACATACATTTTCGGGGGAAGTTTGATTCTCGCAAAAATTCCTTCATAAACATTGCAATGAACATATTTTTACTTCGCTATTCGAAAATACGACATACTTCATACATACTCGTACTGTAGCTGGAAGATGACTATAGGACGTCCTGATTTTGAAATCATACTATATAGGCATGGTAGCGATGTCTTCGTACAATATAACACAGAGCTTAGCGTCTTTGGTGCTCGTTATGCTCACATTAACATCCCAGCAAAAAAAGCGTCGCCAAAATAGTAATGAAAATGTTCTTTTTGGATCCGGAAGTGGTGCATAATTGACGCAGAAGCGATGAATTTAACATGGGCTTGTCATAGGAAGTCCTCCATTTCAACAGCCGTTGCACTGAATTTGCATCACTTCTTTAGGTGTAATCCGAATTCAGTGTTTTGGATGTAAATTAAAAAATTCTGTTATATTTTGTCAAATAAATAATTTTTATAATTTTTTTATAATTTTTAATGGATTCTAACGCTTGTTGGAAACATTTGACCTCAAATATTTTCAAAAATTCACAATTTTTTCTGATTGAATTTAGCATTTTTTTCGACAAAATTTAAATGATTTGTACCATTTTATGAATTCTTACTCTGTTTTTAGCCTATTTGAAACAAAAAAAGTTAAAATTGCCCATTAAAAGTATGAAAAAATCAAGTTATAAAAAATTGAATTAAAATAACTTCCTGGGTAGTTAAAATAAAGAACATCAATGGGAGTGCATCTTCAGGAAGTGATTTTAAAGTTGTGCCTTTGGAAGAACTTCCAAATTTTTTTGCTGGGATGCTTGATAGATGTCGCATCGCTAGATATATTATAGAAGACACCAATTTTTTTCTGCAGAATAGCTACGCTGCTTGGACGATATGGATGGAAAACTAATATCTTGATTGTGAATGTGGAATCTATAGAAACAAAAAACCGTACATATGCAGGAACACAAACACATAGGGATATTAATAGAAATCCCCATATAACGATGAGTTTCTGATTATCCATCCTTCAGGTTGAGATGTTCCCTTATTCACTGGCCCTTATTGTCATACAGATCTCCCCTTTTACGTAGTGGTCAGGGTATAATAACTTTGATCTGCCAAAAAATGTGCCTACCAGAAATATAGGTTTTAGAGCCAATAAAATATATACCGATCGACTCAGAATCACCCCCTGAGTCGATTTAACGCTTGGTGTCCGTCCGTCCGTCTGTCCATGTATTTGTTGTTCACAGGATTCCGGTCGCAATTATTAACCGATTTTGATGAAATTTGGTACAGGGAGTTTTTTGGGCACAAGGACGAAAGCTATTGAAGAACGCTATTTGGAAGAAATCGGATCAAATATAAATATATAGCTCCCATATATATGTATCTCCCGATTTCGACAAATGGAGTCACGTTGCAGTTTTTTATAAACGGATCGTCACCAAATTTGGCAAAAAGTAATCTTCTTCACCACCCTTCAAGTTTGTAAAATTTCATCAAAATCGGTTCAGATTTAGATATAGCTCTCATATATATGTGTCGCCCGATTTTCCCAAATTTGACCATAAAACCCTTACTTATGAACCGATCTTTCTCAAAGTTAGCTAAATAAAATTTTCTATAGTAGTAACTTTATGTGCAAAAAATTATCGAAATCGGTTCCGATTTAGCTATAGCTCCCATATATATGTACCGCTCGATTTTTCTAAATTTGGCATATAAACCCCTTATTTATCAACCGATAGTACTCTAACTTGACTAAATTTAATCTTTAATAAAACTTGCTATTTGTGCAAAATTTCATCGAAATCGATTCATATTTAGATACAGCTCCCATATATATGCATAGCACGATTTTCCTAAATTTGGCTATAGAACCATTATTTATTAACCGATTTTACTCACAGTTGGCTAGATCCAGTGCTCTATAGTACTAATGGTATGTGCAAAATTTCATCGAAATCGGTTCAGATATATATATGATTTTTGACCATAGAGGCCTCATTTCTTAACTGATCTTACACAAATTTTGCACAAGGTAACCTTCTGTGGTATCAATCAAACCTGCAAAATATTATGCATATACCATATACTAACATCACGTACCAAATTTCAACCGAATTGGAAGAATTTTGCTCTTCCAAGGGGATGAAATTTGCTTCTCTTAGAGGCCTCGCAAACAAAATCGGGGGATCGGTTTATATGGGGGCTATATATAATTATGGACCGATGTGGACCAATTTTTGCATGGTTGTTAGAGACCATATACTAACACCACGTACCAAATTTCAGCCGGATCGGATGAAATTTGCTTCTCTTAGGGGCCTCGCAAGCCAAATTGGGGGTCCGTTTATATGGGGGCTATACGTAAAAGTGGACCGATATGGCCCATTTGCAATACCATCCGACCTACATCAATAACTACTAGTTGTGCCAAGTTTCAAGTCGATAGCTTGTTTCGTTCGGAAGATAGCGTGATTTCAACAGACGGACGGACGGACGGACAGACATGCTCAGATCGACTCAGAATTTCACCACGACCCAGAATATATATATACTTTATGGGGTCTTAGAGCAATATTTCGATGTGTTACAAACGGAATGACAAAGTTAATATACACACCCCCCCCCCCCATCCTATGGTGGAGGGTATAAAAAGGATTGTCGTTTTGGAAACAAGGGAAAAAACTGAAAAGGACCGTGACGAAGATTAAGTTGACAAAAGGGGATTTTTTGTGTGATCAAATGTATCGAAGAGATGTCGGTACGAAATCATACCAGCAGTTTTGAAGACATATGAGCATTGTAACAATTTCTCTACCAAAATAAGAAATATGTATGTATGTATTTGGAAGAGTTTTATTTGTAGAAAAATGTCCTTTGTTCAATTATCTTTTGCATTCAACAGTCCCTTTTATTCAATTATCCTTGGAATGGCGAAAATTAATTGACGATATTTTCTAACATTGACCACATATGAAGTATACTGGTCATAGAAATTGCGTTAATTAAATCAGAAACAAATTAAGCAAAAATTTTTGGGAAAAGAAAGAACACCCTGGAACAAATTGGAAGTTCTTCTAAATGCACAACTTTAAAAGCACTCCCAAAAATGTTCTTTATTTTAACTACAAAGGAGGTTCTTTTAATGCAATTTTTATACTCTCCACCATAGGATGGGGGTTATATTAACTTTGTCATTCCGTTTGTAACACATCGAAATATTGCTCTAAAACCCCATAAAGTATATATATTCTGGGTCGTGGTGAAATTCTGAGTCGATCTAAGCATGTCCGTCCGTCCGCCCGTCTGTTGAAATCACGCTAACTTCCGAACGAAACAAGCTATCGACTTGAAACATGCCACAAGTAGTTGTTATTGATGTAGGTCGGATGGTATTATAAATGGGCCATATCGGACCACTTTTACGTATAGCCCCCATATAAACGGACCCCCAGATTTGGCTTGCGGAGAGTAGCATATTTCATCCGATCCGACTGAAATTTGGTACATGGTGTAAGTATATAGTCTCTAACAACCATGCAAAAATTGGTCCATATCGGTCCATAATTATATATAGCCCCCACAAAAACCTATCCCCAGATTTGACCACCGGAGCCTCTTAGAGGAGCAAAATTCATCCGATCCGGTTGAAATTTGGTACATAGTGTTAGAAAATGGTATCTAACAACCATGCAAAAATTGGTCCATAACGGTCCATAATTATATATAGCCCCCATATAAACCGATCCCCATATTTGAGCCTGGAGCCCCTTCGAAGTGTTAAAATTCACCCGATCCGCTGGTATATGGCCGCTAACAACCATGCCACAATTGGTCCATATCGGTCTATAGTTATATATAACCGATCCCCAAAAATAATCTTCCAAA
Source organism: Haematobia irritans (assembly GCF_050003625.1). Lineage (NCBI taxonomy): Eukaryota > Metazoa > Arthropoda > Insecta > Diptera > Muscidae > Haematobia > Haematobia irritans. The sequence goes on along the minus strand of NC_134400.1, from coordinate 152,170,593 downwards.
AATTTTATTTCTATAGAAAATTTTGTCAAAATTTTATTACTATAGAAAATTTTATCAAAATTTTATTACTATACAAAATTTTGTAAAAATTTTATTACTATACAAAAATTTATTTCTATAGAAAATTTTGTCAAACTGAATTATATACGTATTTAATCGGCCTCTTTTGTTCTTTAGTGTGATCCGAATTCAATGTTTTGAATGTAAATTAAAAAATTCTGTTATATTTTGTCAAATAAATAATTTTTATAATTTTTAATGGATTATAAATAATGCTTGTCGGAAACGTTTGACCTCAAATATTTTCAAAAATTCACAAGTTTTTCAGATTGGATTTAGAATTTTTTCCGACAAAATTCAAATTATTTGTACCATTTTATGAATTCTTACTTCGTTTTTAAGGTATTTGAAACAAAAAAGTTAAAATTTCCCATTAAAAGTATGAAAAAACCAAGTTATAAAAAATTGAATTTAAAGAACTTTCTGAGTAGTTAAAATAAAGAACATCATTGGGAGTACATCTTCTGGAAGTGCTTTTAAAGTTGTGTTTTTGGAAGAACTTCCAAATTTTTTTGCTGGGAAATGTGTGGAACTACTTTTACTTGCTTTATTATAAATTAATTTTTGATGTCCAATTTTTTTATTCATTTTTATGAAATAAAACATTAATTGAAATATAAATAAATGAAATATAAATTTTTAGCTAGGGGGGCTATAGCCCCCCCCCCTAGGAAAATTGTCTAGCTACGCTAATGGTTTTAAGATTCCTTGCCATCAGCAAGTGTTACCGCAACCCAAGTAATTCGATTGTGGATGACAGTCTATAGTACAAGTTTCTATGCAATCCGTGGTGGAGGGTACATAAGATTCGGCCTGGTCGAACTTACGGCCGTATATACTTGTTTATAACTCCCTTTTTGCATATTTTTAATGGGTAATTTTAACTTGTTTTGTTTCAAATTGATTAAAAACAGTGTAAGAATTAATAAAATGGTACAAATTATTCAAATTTTTTCGATAAAAATGCTAAAACCATTCTAGAGGAATTGTGAATTTTTGAAAGTATTTGTGGACAAACGTTTCAAACAAGCGTTAGAATACATTAAAAATCATAAAAAATTATAAAAATTATTTATTTGGCAAAAAAAAAATCACAAAATTTTTTAATTAACATCCAAAACACTGAATTCAGATCACACCCTAAACAGTGATTCAAATTCAGTGCAACGGCTGTTGAAATGGTGGACATCCATCCTATGACAAGCCCATGCACCACTTCCGGATACAAAAAGAACATTTTCACTACTTTTTGGCGACGATTTTTTATACCCTTCACCACTACTGTGGTACAGGGTATAATAAGTTTGTGCATTTGTATGTAACGCCAAGAAGGAAAAGTCTAAGACCTATCGTTTAGTATACCGATCGGCTTAGAATTAAATTCTGAGTCGATTTAGCGATGTCCGTCTGTCCGTCTGTCTGTATATGTAATTTTGTGCACAAAGTACAGCTCGCAATTTAAGTCCGATCGTCCTCAAATTTGGCATAGGGCCGTTTCTTTGGACAGAGACAATCGCTATTGGTTTTGGAAAAAATCGGTTCAGATTTCGATATAGCTGCCATATATATTTGTCCCCGTTTTGGTCATAGTTAGCGTGTTTATCAACCGATTTTCTTGAAATACCGTACATCCAAATATTTTATAAATCTCGAAAATCTCGCAAAATATCCGCCAAATCGGTTCAGATTTAGATATAGGTCCCATATATATCTTTCGTCCGATTTAGACTCATATGACCACAGAGGCCAAAGTTTACTACCGATCTTCGTGAAATTTTGCACAGAGGGTAGAATTTACATTCTACCAATGCTTGGTAAATTTGATTGAAATCGGTTCACATTTAGATATAGCTCACATATATATCTTTCGCCCGATTTGGACTTATATGGTCTCAAAAGCCAGAGTTTTGCCCTGACTTACTTCAAATTTTGCACAAGCGGTACTTACAACGATACTATTGTATGCGCCAAATATGGTCAAAATCGATTCAGATTTAGATATAGCTCCCATATATATCTTTCGTCCGATTTGAACTTATATGGCCTCAAAATCCAGGGTTTTGCTGTGATTTGCTTCAAATTTCACGCAAGGAGTTCGTTTAGTAGTATCGGTAATTGTGCCAAATTTGGTTGAAATCGGTTCAAATTTAGATATGGCTCTCATATACATCTTCCGTCCTATTTGCACTCGTTCAGATTATATATAGCTCCCATATATACGTACACCAGAGGCCCATTTTCAATGGAAGTTTCCTCCAATTAACTGGATAGCGTTAGCCGATTTAAATTTTAATTCTAAAGATTTTGCAGAAGTAAACAAGTAAGGAAAGTCTAAAGTCGGGCGGGGCCGACTATATTATACCCTGCACCACTTTGTAGATCAAAATTTTCGATACCATATCACATCCGTCAAATGTGTTGGGGGCTATATATAAAGGATTGTCCCAAATACATACATTTAAATATCACTCGATCTGTACAGAATTTGATAGACTTCTACAAAATCTATAGACTCAAAATTTAAGTCGGCTAATGCACTAGGGTGGAACACAATGTTAGTAAAAAAAAAATATGGGAACCATTTAAATCTGAAGCAATTTTAAGGAAACTTCGCAAAAGTTTATTTATCGCTCGATATATATGTATTACAAGTTTAGGAAAATTAGAGTTGTTTTTACAACTTTTGGACTAAGCAGTGGCGATTTTACAAGGAAAATGTTGGTATTTTGACCATTTTTTCGAAATCAGAAAAACATATATATGGGAGCTATATCTAAATCTGAACCGATTTCAACCAAATTTGGCACGAATAGCTACAACGCTAATTCTACTCCCTGTGCAAAATTTCAACTAAATCGGAGTAAAAGATTGGCCACTGTGGTCATATGAGTGTAAATCGGGCGAAAGCTATATATGGGAGCTACATCTAAATCTGAACCGATTTCAATAAAAGTTGACTACTAGACTACACTACTAATTGAACTCCTAGTGCAAAATTTCAACCAATTTGGGGTAAAACTCTGGCTTCTGGGGCCGTATTAGTCCATATCGGGTGAAAGATATATATGGGAGCTATATCTAAATCTGAACCGATTTCTTCCAAAATCAATAGGTATCTATTCTGCGCCAAAACACATACTTGTGCCAAATTTGAAGTCGATTGGACTAAAACTGCGACCTAGACTTTGATTACAAAAATGTGTTCACGGACAGACGGACATCGCTATATCGACTCAGGAGCCCACCCTGAGCATTTTTGCCAAAGACACCATGTGTCTATCTCGTCTCCTTCTGGGTGTTGCAAACATATGCACTAACTTATAATACCCTGTTCCACAGTGTGGAGCAGGGTATAAAAAATGGCTCCTTTATGTAGCTTCCAGCAAATGTGAAGTAGTTGAGATGTAACACAAATTTTGGCCTACATAGGGGTGAAGGGTATAATATAGTCGGCCCTGCCCGACTTTAGACTTTACTTACTTGTTTTTGCTGGGAGCGTTGTAGAAATGAACTTTCAAATAAAGAATTCAGCAAAATTATTTGTCATATCTTCTATTAACCAAATGTTATGAAAATTCTCCACCAAATCCATCCAAAACAACATTTTCGCCCCCATCCACGAAAAAAGTCCCTAATTTGGGGCGAAATCCCCAATACTGGCACCACTGGTTGAGTGTTCTGTTATCCTGTTCTGTTATCGTGCCAACAAATCCAAATCAGAACGAAAAAATCTTTCAAATTGTAAAAATTTGATAATTAGAAAATTAAAGTGTTAAAAATATTTATTAAAATAAAAAGTGAAATTGGGGGAAAAAGTTTTGTTTTTTTTTCTCCAATTTCTTCATTCAAATGAAATTCAAAGACACACCTTCGGAAGTATGCATTTAGCCCAAGGTTTAAAGATCTCCTTTTTATAGTAGACCCCATACGACAACTCACGCGTTATGTTATGTGAAAGCATTGACATATCACTAGCATTACTGAGAGAAGATAACTCAAATACGGACAGTGCGGTCCGGTAATTAAAACCGCATTTATTTTTTTTTTTTTAATTTCATACTACATCCCTTCAGGAAAATTACAATTTTCGTATATATACCCTTAAAGACACACTCAAAGTGCCAACATTGTTAGGCTTTCCCTTCAAATTGAAGTGAAATTCACCCGGAGGCAAATATGGTGGATAGCTATTTTCATCAATGGTATAATTCTTCACGTAATATTCGATATTCTGAAATATAACACAGTGTAAGTACATAGAGTTTTATGCAAATAGCTCTACCTTGAACTGACCTTACGCAGGGGACATTTTTGGGGAGCGTTGGATTTGCGCAAAAATTCTTTCATAAAAATTGAAATAAAAATATTTTTACTTCCCTCTTCTAATATACGACATACTTCTGACTGGAGTTGGAATACTACTATAGGACGGCCTGCCTTGGATATCATATTGAGTGTAGCTTCTCCACGCATCGTATTAATATCTTCATTGAAGGTAATAATGAGGTTAACAACTTTGCTACTCACTATGCTCACATTAACATGTTTGATGGATGTCGCATCGTTAGATATATTATAGAGGATACCAATTATTTCTATAGAATAGTCACGCTGTATGGAAGATATGGAAGGAAACTATCATCTAAATTGTGAATGTGAAATTAACACAAAACGTACCTTTGCAGTGGCGCAAACAATTAGGGCTATTAATACAAATCCGCAAGTGACGACAAGTTGCTGATGATCCATCTTTAGGTTTGACATGTTCCCTTATTCACTGCTCTCGATTCTCATACAAAAGTCTCTTTTATAAGCCAAAAGGCAAATAGACGATCGATAGAAATCTGAAATTAAATACTCATAATGACTCTACCCTCAGTCAGTCTATACGATTTGTCACTTATGTTTAGTAAATTATGCTATTAGATTAACCCCCATTTTCAGGAAACTCCGTTAGTGCTACGTTAGCTAACGAACTTTTAAACCGTACTGTAGACATGTCTGTCATCTTGTCTATATATTTCATATGTCCGTTACACTGAAAAAAAGCATACTCGGTTCCAAAGATTTTGTCTTTACTTTAAAAAATTTGGTATTGATTCCGAGCCAAAGAAGCGGAGAATACAAGTAAGGATACTTTTAAGACACAATTCTCTTTTAAATTTAGGTTTTGTGTACTTGCTTCTAGGAAGAAAATTTTAATTTTTCGCTTTCTCAGCTTTTTTTGCTTCATAAAAACGAGTTAACGGCAACTTTATTTTTCAAATTAGGACTCGACTTCCAGTAGTAAAATAAAGTTTTGAAAAACATGTCCTATATTTGAACAATTTTTTGCTTTGTAGTCAAGATGCAAAAAGACAACAAATTTAAAGACAATTTCATTAAATTTAAAGAATTTTTCTGAATTATTAAAGTCAAGTTGACCTTAGCCTATAATTTTTTTTCTTTCATGTTAAGATACCCAGTCCTTTAAAAACGAGTTAACGGCAACTTTATTTTTCAAATTAGGACTCGACTTCCAGTAGTAAAATAAAGCTTTGAAAAACATGTCCTATATTTGAACAATTTTTTGCTTTGTAGTCAAGATGCAAAAAGACAACAAATTTAAAGACAATTTCATTAATTTTAATGAATTTTTCTGAATTATTAAAGTCAAGTTGACCTTAGCCTATAAATTTTTTTCTTTCATGTTAAGATACCCATTTTTAAGTCAAATCACTAATTATAAGGACAATACGAGTTCATTGAAAAGCTTATCGATTTTTGGACAAGGAAAATAACTTTATTTTAGAGAAATGCGTCTTCTATGCTAAGCAAAATTTGTATTCGTATTTTGAAGACATGAAATCTTTGACCTCACGACAATATTTTTTGTTCAGTGTAGGAAGTTAACTGGTAAACATTTTTCAGTTAAAGTTAACCGGAGAGAAGACATTTCGATTTTACTTTCTGCTAACTGGGAGTTAAAGTCTAACGGAGATATATGAAAATGGCCGTAAATGAATTTACGAAATGGAGCATGATATTTGTTTGCATCGTCGATAAAAATTTATTTATTTATTTATTTACAAAATTAGACTTATAGTATAATATAAGAATAATATTACAATAGTAGCATTGGCTACAGAGGCCATCAGCTAAAGATAAAAATTTATATTATGTATGTGTTGATGCTTATAAAGTCCATCCACTGGTAATGCTATTGATCGATTGATATTATTATACCCACCACCATAGAATGGTGACGGGGGTATAATAAGTTTGTCATTCCGTTTGTAACACATCGAAATATCGATTTCCGACTATATAAAGTATATATATATATATATATATATATATATATATATATATATATATATATATATATATATATATATATATATATATATATATATATATATATATATATATATATATATATATATATATATATATATATATATATATATATATTCTTGATCAGGGAGAAATTATAAGACCATATAGCCATGTCCGTCTGTCTGTCTGTCTGTCTGTTGTAATCACGCTACAGTCTTCAATAATAAAGCAATCGTGCTGAAATTTCGCACAAACTCGTCTTTTGTCTGCAGGCAGGTCAAGTTCGAAGATGGGCTATATCAATCCAAGTTTTGATATAGTCCCCATATAAACCGACTTCCCGATTTGGGGTCTTGGGTTATAAAAACCTTACATTCTATTTCAGGCAAATTGGAAATCTAGAGGTATTTTATGACCACAAAGAGGTGTTGCAAAAATTGTGAGTATCGGTCCATGTTTTGGTATAGCCCCCATATAGATCGATCTCCCGATTATATTTCTAGGGCTTCTAGAATCGATAATTTCTATCTAATTCGCCTGAAATTGGAAATCTAGAGGTATTTTAGCACCATAAAGAGGTGCGGCGAAAATGGTAACTATCGGTTGATGTTTAGGTATAACCCTCATATAGACCGATTTCCCGATTTTACTTCTTGGGCTTCCAGAATCCGTAGTTATTATCCAATTTGGTTGAAATTTGAAATCTGGAGGTACTGTACGACCATGAAGAGGTGTGCTAAAAATGGTGAGTATCGGTCCGGGTTTTGGTATATTCCCCATATAGACCGATCTCCCGATTTGGGGTCTTGGGCTTATAGATCCGTAGTTTTTATCCAATTTGCCTGAAATTGGAAATCCAGAGGTATTTTAGAACAATAATAATAATAACAAGTATATACGGCCGTAAGTTCGGCCAGGCCGAAGCTTATGTACCCCCCATCATGGATTGCGTAGAAACTTCCTCTAAACACTGCCATCCAGAATCGAATTACTTAAGTTGCGGTAACGCTTGCCGATGGCAAGGTATCTTAAAATCTCCTAACACCATCTTCTAAATTGTATGTAAGTCCATACGTGGTATGTATTAAATCAAAAAAGATCGATCCAATACGTATATAATTCAGTTTGACAAAGTAGACATAAAATTTTTACAAAATTATATACCCCCATCCTATGATGGACGGTATAAAAAATATGCCGAAAATGGTGAGTATCGGTCCATGTTTTGGTATAGCCCCCATATAGACCGATCGCCAGTTTTTACTTCTTGGGCGTCTAAAATCTGTAGTTTTTATCCAATTTGCCTGAAATTAGAAATCTAAAGGTATTTTAAAACCCTAAAGAGGTGTGCTGAAAATGATGAGGATCGGACCATGTTTTTATATAGCCCCCATATAGACCGATCTCCAGATTTTATTCTTGTAGTTTTTATCCAACTTGCATCAAATTGGAAATCTAGAGGTATTTTAGGACCATAAAAGGGTATGCCGAAAATGGTGTGTATAGGTCCATGTTTTGATATAGCCATCAGATAGACCGATCTCCCGATATTACTTTTTGGGCTTCCACTTTGCCTGAAATCGAAAATCTGGAGGTTTTTAGGAATACAAATAGGTGTGCAAGAAATGATTTTATGTTTTAGGCTTCTAGAGTCCGTAGTTTTTATCCAATTTGCCTGAAATGAGAAATCTACAGGTATTTTAGGACCTTAAATATGAGTGCCGAAAATGGCGTGTATTGAACCATGTTTTGGTTTATCTCCCAAATAGACCGATCTCCCGATTTTACTTCTTGGGCTTTTAGAAACCATGGTTTTTATCAAATTTGGATGAAATTTTAAATCTAGAAGTATTTTAGGAACATATGTTAAAGAGGTGTGCCGAAAATGGTGAATATCGGTCCATGTGCACTGATAATGAAAATTGCTTGAAACTGAATTATAGTTTCCAGATTTTACTTCTGGTAATCATTTAAATAATGGGGGTAAAAATCTACAGATGTTAGATTTTAAATCAAGGCGTTATTTCATCGTTTTCATGCACACTTGCACACGATGTTTATGATTCCTCTAAAACTCAAACAAATATGGTTCTTATAAATCCAGAATCTGATCTAGTCTTCATAGGTAAAATCTATGAATTAATCTTCGGGAAGTGTACTGGTTGAACTGATCTGCTTGTCACCAAATCCCCCTGAAATTTTCACAGCAAACTATAATATTTGATTCATGGTGGTGGGTATTTAAGATTCGGCCCGGCCGAACTTACTGCTTTATATACTTGTTAATGTCTGTATTATATTGTGAATGCCTGAAATTTTCAAAACACAAACATAGCAAACAATTAGGGCTAATAATACAAATCTCCATGTGACGATGAGAAGATTATAACCCAAATGAAAATTGTCTAACCATATAATATGATATTAAATACTCATCATGATTTTCCTAATTAATCCATCTTCAGTCAGTGTATTCGATATTTTAATTGTGTTTAGTAAATTTTGTCAAATTTTGAATTGGAGCAGATTTTTTGTTTTAGTCTTCATCGTCAATAAAACTTTTATTATGTAATTCTTTACGCTTGTAAGGTCATAGGCAAATGCCCTTGATCGATTAATAGCATTGAATGAAAACCAAAGTTCAATGGGGGTCAGAGGTCAAAATAATAAATGTAACAGATTCATATACAGATATTCAATCTTTACATAGAGAGTACTTGAAAATGATTACAGAGAAAAACCTTCTAGCAAGAATGAACTACCTTGTGCGAAAATTTAACCAAATTATACTCTACATTTCGAGATTTCCACAAGAAACAGTGAAACAACCAGGAGGGACAATTTTTGATGATTTTAGAAAATTTAGGTTAATTTTAGAATTTTAACTAAACTGTATTACAAACGCAGATGTCACGCCGATTTCACGAAAATAAGTAAATATTTTTCGACAAGAAAATTATTAGACATAATTCATTTTTTTTATACTCTCCACCATAGGATGGGGGTATATTAACTTTGTCATTCCGTTTGTAACACATCGAAATAATGCTCCAAGACCCCATAAGGTATATATATTCTGGGTCGTGGTGCAATTCTGAGTCGAACTGAGCATGTCCGTCTGTCCGTCTGTTGAAATCACGTTAACTTCCGAACGAAACAAGCTATCGACTTGAAATTTGGCAGAAGTAGTTATTATTGATGTAGGTCGGATGGCATTGCAAATGGGCCATATCGGTCCACTTTTACGTATAGCCCCCATACAAACGGACCCCCAAATTTGGCTTGTGGTTGCTCTATGAGAAACAAATTTTATGCGATCCGACTGACATTTGGTACATGGTGTAAGTATATGGTCTCGAACAACCATGCAAAAATTGGTCCACATCGGTCCATAATTATATATAGCCCCCATATAAACCGATCCCCAGATTTGGCTTGCGGAGCCTCAAAGAGAAGAAAATTTCATCCGATCCGGCTGAAATTTGGTACATGATGTTGGTATATGGTCTCTAACAACCATGCAAAAATTGGTCCATATCGGTCCATAATTATATATAGCCCCCATATAAACCGATCCCCCGATTTGGCTTGCGGAGCCTCTAAGAGAAGCAAATTTTATCCGATCCGGCTGACATTTGGTACATGGTGTAAGTATATGGTCTCGAACAACCATGCAAAAATTGGTCTACATCGGTCCATAATTACATATAGCCCCCATATAAACCGGTCCCCAGATTTGTCCTCCGGAGCCTCTTGGAATACCAAAATTCATCTGATTCAGTTGAAATTTGGTACGTGGTGTTAATATATGGCCTCAAACACCCATGCAAAACTTGGTCGAAATCGGTCAATAATTATATATAGGCCCCATACAAACCGATCCCCAGATTTGACCTCCGGAGCCCCTTGGAAGAACAAAATTCATCCGATTCGGTTGAAATTTGGTACATGATGTTAGTATATGGTATCCAATAACCAAGCAGGAATTGGTTCATATCAGTCCATAATTATATATAGCCCCCATATAAACCGATCCCCAGACATGACCTCTGGTGCCTTTTGGAGAAGCAAATTTCATCCGATCAGTTGTTATTGAAATTTGCAACATGGTGTTAGTATATGGTATCTTAAAACCGTGCCAGAATTGATCCATATCGGTCCATGACTATATATAGCCCCCATATAAACCGTTCTCCAGATTTGACCTCCGGAGCCTCTTGGTGGAGCAAAATTCATCCGATCCTGTTCAAATGTGGAACGTGGTGTTAGTATATGGTCTCTAACAACCATACCAAAATTGGTCCATATCGGTCCATAGTTATATATAGCCGATCTCCAATCACACAAGAATTGGTCCATATCGGTTCATAATCACGGTTGCCACTCGAGACAAAAATAATCTACCAAAATTTTATTTCTATAGAAAATTTTGTCAAAATTTTATTTCTATTTTTTTTTTTTTTTGCTATAGAAAATTTTGTGAAAATTTTATTTCTATAAAAAATTTTGTTAAAATTTTATTTCTATGGAAAATTTTGTTAAAATTTTATTTCTATAGCTAATTTTGTTAATTTAATATGTACCACGTATGGACTTACTTACAATTTAGAAGAAGGTGTTAGGAGGTTTTAAGATACCTTGTCATCGGCAAGCGTTACCGCAACTCAAGTAATTCGATTGTGGATGGCTGTGTTTCGAAGAAGTTTCTACGCAATCCATGGTGGAAGGTACATAAGCTTCGGCCTGGCCGAACTTACGGCCGTATATACTTGTTTCCTCAATAAAAGACATGTTTTTTTTGAGTCTTTCCACGCTTCGGAGACGGTTCACCGGTCGCTGTCCACTCAGCCGACTGTCGATTGGACTCGGGAGTGTAGTGATGGGGCCATGTTTCATCCATTGTCACATATTCGACGGAAAAACTCGGGTGTATTACGAGTTAACAGCTGCAAACACCGCTCAGCATCATCAACACGTTGTTGTTTTTGGTCAAATGTGAGCTAGCGCGGCACCCATTTTGCACAGAGCTTCCGCATATCCAAATATTGATGAATGATATGACCAACACGTTCCTTTGATATCCTTAAGGCCTCTGCTATCTCGATCAACTTCATTTTACGGTCATTCAAAATCATTTTGTGGATTTTTTTGATGTTTTTGTCGGTAACCACCTCTTTCGGGCGTCCACTGCGTTCACCGTCATCCGTGCTCATTTCACCACTCTTGAATTTTGCATACCAATCAATTTTTGTTGATTTCCCTGGGGCAGAGTCCGGAAACTCATTATCAAGCCAAGTTTTTTCGTCCACCGTATTTGTTCCCTTCAGAAAACAGTATTTTATCAAAACACGAAATTCCTTTTTTTCCATTTTTTTCACAATAACAAAAGTTGCCTCACAAAAGACGCTCTAGCTCACAAACTAATTGACTAACAGACGTCAAATTTTGACACGAATCATTTCAAGGTTGGTACTAAATAAAAATAATATGCATTTAATACTAGCGACGCCATCTATGTGTCAGACCGGGGACTTATCAGCCAACCTTATAGAATCCGCAGTTTTTATTCAATTTACCTTAAGTTGGAAATCTAGAGGTATTTTCGGGCCATAGAGAGGTGTGCCGAAAACGGTGAGTATCGGTCCATATTTTAGTATAGCCCCCATTACAACGATCTCCCGATTTAACTCTTTGGGTTTCTAGAAACCGTAGTTTTTATCCGATTTGCTTCAAATTGTAAATATTCTGGTATTTTAGGCTCACAAAACCGTGTGTCGTATTACGTTTTTATCGCTCCATTTGGACGTTATAACGTCCAAATCAGGACGTTATTCTATAATTTTCTTCACACTTACAAGAGATGTTAATGATTCCTATAAAACTCAAACAAAAATGGTTCGTATTTTAATGTCATGAAATCTTCGACCTCACGACAATATTTTTTTCAGTGCATGTAATTCGATTGTGGATGACAGTATTTAACAGAAGTTTCTACGCAATCCATGATGGAGGGTACATAAGATTCGGCCTGGTCGAACTTACGGCTGTATATACTGTATATACTTATTTTCGTAATGCGATTTGATCACAATACAAGAAACAAGTTTTCACAACAAACTCGTATATCTCTTTAAGTTATTGCGGTAGGTCCTCAAAATTACTTTTTTTTCCTGTTGGTACAAGTGCACTGAAAAACAAGTAAGTAAAGTCTAAAGTCGGGCGGAGCCGACTATATTATACCCTTCACCACTATGTAGACAAACATTTGTGCTACCATCTCAACTACTTAAAATTTGCTGGGAGCTATATAAAAGTTTGCATTTCCAGATACAAATACTTTTAATGGAAACAATTTTTTGTACTTCTAAAAAAACTCTAGAATTAAAATTTAAATCGGCTAACGCCCTGGGGTGAAACACAATGTTAGTAAAAAATTACATACAAATGCAAAAACTTATTATACCCTGTACCACAGTAGTGGTGAAGGGTATAAATATGGGAAATATGAAGCGAGAGAAATTTTAATGCAATTGTACAAAGGAGATTTATGATTTCGAGATATAGGACAATTAGAGTAATATTTACAATTTTTGCTACTCAGCAGTGGCGATTTTACAAGGATATTGGTTAGATCTCGCAAAGATATGTGGTCAAGTGTGGGTTGTGATATATTATTTGGTCTAGTCGGGCGACTTGGAGTTTTGGGAGCTATATCTAAATCTGAATCGATTTTGACCATATTTGGCACATACAATAGTATCGGAAAAAGTACCGCTTGTGCAAAATTTGAAGTAAGTCAGGGTAAAATTCTGGCTTTTGAGACCATATAAGTCAAAATCGGGCGAAAGATATATGTGAGCTATATCTAAATCTGAACCGATTTTAACCAAATTTGACACACTTAACGATACTATTAAACGTGCCCCTTGTGCAAAATTTGAAGCAAATCACGGCAAAACTCTGGCTTTTGTGGCCATATAAGTTCAAATCGGACGGGATCTATATCTAAATTTGAACCGATTTTAATCAAATTTACCAAGCACTGGTAGAATGTCAATTCTACCCTCTGTGCAAAATTTCACGAAGATCGGTAGTAAACTTTGGTCTCTGTGGTCATATGAGTCTAAATCGGACGAAAGATATATATGGGAGCTATATCTAAATCTGAACCGATTTGGCTGATATTTTGCAAGATTTTCGACATTCATAAAATGTTTGGATGTACGGTATTTCAAGAAAATCGGTTGATAAACACGCTAACTATGACCACATCGGGGATAAATATATATGGCAGCTATATCTAAATCTGAACCGATTTCAACCAAATTTGGCACGATAGCAACAATGCTAATTCTACTCTCTGTGCAAAATTTCAACTAAATTGGAGTTAAAAATTGGCCTTTGTGGTCATATGAGTGTATATCGGGCGAAAGCTATATATGGGAGATATATCTAAATCTGAACCGATTTCAACCAAATTTGGCACGCATAGCTACAATGCTAATCCTACTCCCTGTGCAAAATTTCAACTAAATCGGAGTTAAAAATTGGCCTCTGTGGGAAAATGAGTGTAAATCGGGCGAAAGCTATATATAGGAGATATGTCCAAATGTGAATCCCATTTCAACCAAATTTGGCACGCATAGTTACAATGCTAATTCTACTCCCTATGCAAAATTTCAACTAAATCGGAGCAAAAAATTGGCCTCTGTGGGGAAAATGAGTGTAAATCGGGCGAAAGCTATATATGGGAGCTATATCTAAATCTGAATCGATTTGGCTGATTTTTCGAGACTCATAAAATATTCGGATGTACGGAATTTGAGGAAGATCGGTTGATATACACGCCAATTATGACCAGATCGGTGAAAAATATATATGGCAGCTATATCTAAATCTGAACCGAAATCTGACCGAAAATCAACAGGGATCGTCTTTGAGCCGAAACAGGACCCTATACCAAATTTTAGGACAATCGGACTAAAACTGCGAGCTGTACTTTGCACACAAAAATACACCGACAGACAGACAGACGGGCAGACACACAGACAGACGGACATCGCTAAATCGACTCAGAATTTAATTCTAAGCCGATCCGTATACTAAAAGGTTGGTCTATGATTACTCCTTCTTGTCGTTACATACAAATGCACAAACTTATTATACCCTGTACCACAGTAGTGGTGAAGGGTATAAAAAGCACACCCAGAAAAAAGTGCCTTCGAAACTAAAGGAAAAATTTTTCATCAATATAGTTTATCCATTTTATTTCCATTAAGGTAAATTTTTGTGAGAAATAATAAAATTTACTCGTTTCAGTAAAAAAAACCTAAACTGTAAGCAGTTAGGAATAGTTCATTAACTAGAATAAGGCATGGAATTTTACTCATACTATTTTCTTCGCTGGGTATAAGAATTTACTACTGAACAAGAAAATTTTATCCACCGATAACAAAGTATTCGTAAAAATAAACAAAAACCGAACCAAAACCAAGTTTCCTCAAAATTAGTAAAATTTCTTATAAAATGATAATTGCGACTTCCTTTATAATAGAAAGTTTTTCATACATACGAACAACACTTGACATAAAAAAAAATATTTAGTTCATTCGTACTAAGAAGTATGCAATCCTTTCAAAACTTAAGGAAACACACTTGTTAGAATATAGGAAATTTTCCTATATTTCTATTGTTTACCTGTAATCGATACCTGTCATCGCAATAGATGTTTTTGCGCGTGGGTGTAATCGATATGTTTGCGCGTGGGTTGTTTTTTTAGTTGGAATCGCGTTGTTGTGGTAGACGGAGAGATTGTTAAAAAAATAATATGGTAAAATAATATAATAAATAACAAATAAAATATATAAAATATTTATTATTTTAAATTAGTGAGAACAATTTTCGTTTTTTGAAAATAAATCTATCAATGTTCGTGATGGCGTATAAAGAAAGAAAACACCAGCAGAATAACAACCCTTTCATTTGTCTTCATTTCGGAATCTTCAATTATCAGGTAATATTCAGTGACGCTAACCTTTTGTAACAAAAATGGTTTATGATTTTTTATATTTGTAGGTATTGAAATTATAAAAGGAGGACAAAATCGTTAGGCAGCAACTTATTAAAAGTGAAAGGTACAAGAAGAAAAATGCGTTTTACAGTTGATGACATTACATGCACCAAGAAAAAAGTGCCGTCGGAACTAAAGGAAAAAATGTTCATCAATTTAGTTTAGCCA
The DNA here is from genome assembly GCF_050003625.1 of Haematobia irritans. NCBI lineage: Eukaryota > Metazoa > Arthropoda > Insecta > Diptera > Muscidae > Haematobia > Haematobia irritans. Next base: position 152,154,977 of record NC_134400.1, on the reverse strand, counting down.
ATTTATTTCCATTAAGTTAAATTTTTGTTTAAAATAATAAAATTTACTTGCTTCAGTAAAAAAATCCTAAACTGAAAGCAGTTAGGAATAGTTCAGTAACTATAATAAGGCATGTCATTTTACTAATACTGTTTTCTTCGCTGGGTATAAGAATTTACTACTGAACAAGAAAATTTTATTCACTGATAACAAAACATTCGTAAATATAAGCAAAGACCGTACTAAAACCAAGTTTCCTCAAATTTAGTAAAATTTCTTATAAAATGATAATTCTGACTTCCTTTATTATAGAAAGCTTATCATACATACGAATAACACTTGGCATAGAAAAATATTTTAGTTCATTCGTACTAAGAAGTATTCAATCCTTTCAAAACTTAAGGAAACACACTTGTTAAAATATAGGAAATTTTCCTATATTTCTTTTATCTACCTGTAATCGATAACTGTCATCGATGTAATCGGTATGTTTGCGCGTGGGTTGTTTTTTTAGTTGGAATCGAGTTGTTATGGTATACGGAGGGATTGTTAAAAAATAATATAGTAAAATAATATAATAAATAACAAATAAAATATATAAAATATTTGTTATTTTCAATTAGTGAAAAAAAAAAATTATGTTCGTGATGGTGTATAAAGAAAGAAAACAGAATAACAACCCCTTCATTCGTCTTCATTTTGAAATCTCCAAATAACAGGTAACATTCAGTGACGCTAACCATTTGTGAAAAAATTGGTTTATGATTTTTTATATTTGTAGGTATTGTAATTGTAAAAGGAGGACAAACTCGCAACTTATTAAAAGTGAAAGGTACAAGAGGAAGGAAAAATGCGTTTTACATTTGATGACATTACATGGAAATTGGAAATAGTGGAATAATAAACTAATATTTCAAGGCCAGTCGATGCTGTTGATTCTTAATAAATATATTTAATATATTAATAAAACGTGTATTTTATTGAAGAAAAAATTGCTTATAATTGCTTAGAAATAAATAAAATTGTATTTAAAAACGAAGGTAAGCAGTTCTAATTTTGAAGTAAAAGGTTTACATCAAATATGTAAGATTTGTCGAAATGAATGAAAAAATTTCAATAAAATCATTCCATATATGAATTCAATTCAGTTAAATTTTTTCATTCTGTAGTATAGTGGTACATAAATATAGGAAAACGTTAACTAATATATGGAATGCATTCCAGTAGAAATTATGCTATGTTTCAAGTAAAAAAGTCTTGAAAAACATGTTCTATATTTGAACGATTTTTGGCTTTGTAGTCAAGATGCAAAATGACAACAAATTTAAAGACAATTTCATTAAATTTAAAGAATTTTTCTGAATTATTAAAGTCCAGTTGACTAGCCCAAACATTTTTTCTTTCATGGTATGATACCCATTTTTAAGTGAAATCACTTACTTATAAGGCCAATACGACTTCATTGAAAAGTTTATCGTCTTTTGGACAAGGAAAAAAACTTTATATTAGAGAAATGCGTCTTCTATGCTAAGCAAAATTTGCATTCGTATTTTAAAGACATGAAATCATTGACCTCACGACAATATTTTTTTTTCAGTGTGAAAACAAAGAAAAACAAGTATATACGGCCGTAAGTTCGGCCAGGCCGAATCTTATGTACCCTCCACCCTGGATTGCGTAGAAACTTCTACGAAAGACTGTCATCCACAAATTTCAACTCACATAGTTGTTAAATATCATATGCTACCACCACGTACCAAATTTCAAGCAGATCGGATGAATTTTGCTTCTCCAAAAGGCACCGGAGGTCAAATCTGGGAATTGGTTTATATGGGAGCTATATATTATTATGGACTGATAGGAACCAATTCCTGCATGGTTGTCGGATACCATATACTAACACCATGTACCAAATTTCAGCCGGATCGGATGAAATTTGCTTCTCTTAGAGGCTACGCAAACCAAATCGGGGGATCGGTTTATATGGGGGCCATAAGCGTAGGAAGGCCTCTGGGGAGGGGGCTTAGACCCCCCCAGAAAAATTTTAGCCCCCCCAGAATTTGAAAACCTATTTACGATTTTACATTTTTCTAAAAATTAATCAAGTATATACAACCGCACAAAGTTCCGCTAAAGACTTTCATGCACAATCGAATTACTTTGGTTGTGGTAGCAGTTGCTAATGGCAATGTTTGAAATCTGATATTTATAAAATAAATCTGTGGTTGAGTGTTTTGAATGTGAATTAAAAAATTTTGTTATATTTTCCCAAATAATTATTTTTTATGATTTTTAATGCATTCTAACGCTTGTTTGAAACGTTTTCCCTCGAATATTTTCAAAAATTCTATAAAAATTTCTATAATGAATTTAGCATTTTTTGTGGCAAAATTTGAATAATTTGTACCATTTTATTTATTCTTATTTTTTTAAATGAAAACAAAAAATTACGCATTAAAATATGAAAAAATGAAGTAAAAAAACTTCCTGTGTAGTTAAAATAATTAACTTCTTTGTGAGGACATTTTTGGAAGTGCTTTTAAAGTTGTGCCTTTAGAACAACTCCCAATTTTTTGCTGGGAAAAGTGTGGAACTACTTTTAGTTGTTTTATTATAAATTAATTGTCGAGTTATTTTGATGCCTACACGCTCACAAAAAATCGCTTCTGTAACATATACTCCCAAACATATTTTGCTTCAAGCATATATATTATTGGGTATTGCCCAAACATTTATATGTTTGATCTCTTCCAATATATAATATGTTTGAAAGCATATTGGTCTAAACAATATATGTTTGGGTAGTCTAAGTTCCAAACATTTTGTATTTTTGCATCCAAATTCAATAATGTTGTCTTCCAAAAAACAATATGTTATTATGTGAACATATAATATGTTTGGAAGCATTTTGCACCCAAAAATATTATATGCTTAAAAAAAATTCTCCCAAACAACATTGTGCTCAAAATTTTATTTATTTATTTATATATTTACAATCATAATGAATTATGAAAATAAACAGGTAATATAGGTGCTAACAACATAGGTTTTCGACCTGAATGCTCAAAGTTTTGTTTCTGCCCAATTGTATATTCCCCGACATCTTTCTCACTTCCACGAGATATTTTAGTTCTTAGCACCTTTTTCTGTAATACAAACATTGTAGAAGAAATTATTCAATTGTATAATTTTTTTATTTTAATTTTACCTTTTGCCGGACGGGAATTCGAACAGCGGACCACACAGTTTGTAAGGATCAAAGAAGTAGCTGATCAATTGCCCAAGGAAAAATAAAATGTTAATTTTGTAATAACAAGCAACAACCACCAACTAAATTCAATATCGCTCCCTGTTAAATAGCGCTCCAAGCTACTAAAAACATATATGTTTATAGGCTATTTCTAAATTAATATATGTTTGCATCCAAGCATATTATATTTACAAACATTTTATGTCCCAAACATAATATGTTCTAACATATTAACATATATGTCCCAAACATGTTATGCTAGTTTATGAACATTATATGCTTGCACTCAAAAATATTGTGTTTAAAAATTTGTGTTCCAAACATATAATGTTTATAGCCAAACATATGAAAAACAGTCTTTTTCATCCGTGTATATTGTTATTCATCTTTATGAAATAAAACATTAATTGAACCTATAAGTTCAGTCTATAAATTTTCAGCTAGGGGGGCTATAGCCCCCCCTAGGAAAATTGTCTAGCTACGCTAATGATGGGGGCTATATATAATTATATAATTATGGACCGATGTGAACCAATTTTTGCATGGTTGTTAGATACCCTATACTAACGCTATGTACCAAATTTCAACCGGATCGGATGAAATTTGCTTCTCTTAGAGGCTCTGCAAGCCAAATCGGGGGATCGGTTTATATGGGGCTATATATAAATATGGACCGATGTGGACCAATTTTTGCATGGTTGTTAGAGACCATATACTAACACCATGTACCAAATTTCAGCCGGATCGGATGAAATTTGCTTCTCTTAGAGGCCTTGCAAGCCAAATTTGGAGGTCCGTTTATATGGGGGCTATACGTAAAAGTGGACCGATATGGCCCATTTGCAATACCATCCGACCTACATCACTAACAACTACTTGTGCCAAGTTTCAAGTCGATAGCTTGTTTCGTTCGGAAGTTAGCGTGATTTCAACAGACGGACGGACGGACGGACGGATGGACATGCTTAGATCGACTCAGAATTTCACCACGACCCAGAATATATATACTTTATGGGGTCTTAGAGCAATATTTCGATGTGTTATACCCTCCACCATCCTATGGTGGAGGGTATAATAAAGTTTTTAACACTAGGTAGCCAACGGGTTAATAATTCTGCAAAAATCAATCAGTCAAATTTAATGAAATCGTCTTTAAATTTGTTGACTTTTTGTATCAAAAAATTATTTTAAAGACAGTTTTGTACTTGAAACGTTGCACAATTTCAACCTTAACGACGAGTCTGAATCAAAGGTCTTCAATAGCACATGAATACAAAAATAAAATTTAAAATTGAAATTTGAAATTTGTTTCCTAGCATTAAGTACATAAAACTGAAAGAAAATTGTGTCTTAAATATATCCTTCAATACCAAAATCATTAGCGCGAGGATACAATCTTTGGAATCGAGCATAAAAATACCACCGGTTGCCATATAACATATATACCATAATAAGAGGTTTACGGAGAAATTTCGTACTCAAAGAAAAATTTTCATAAAATAAAGTCAATTTTAACTTCGAAGTGTAAAAAAAAAAACTGAAAAATAAAAGAAGCTTTCGTGTTATTTTTTCACCAACGGAAATTTCACTTTTATTCATAGCAGACATAGAAACATTAGATTACATTACACCTTACGTACACGTCCATTTGCAGTGATACTACCACGGGATTTCTTACCAGATATAACGTCAATGGTGATTTCCCAATCTACAATGGGAACCAATGGAGGATAGTCATCGTCTACTATGGTATAATTTCTTGTAACATAGAGCGTATTCTAAAATGAAAATAATTATTTCTTTGGCCTCGACAAAAACGAAAAAACAAATAATTTTTTTATTTCTACTTACTGCCAATAGTGGACATTTTTTGGGAAAATTGCTAACATTTTGAACTCCATCAACCAAAAATTTTAGAAATTTTATTTTTGGAGCCTTCTCCAAGGTTTCACATGTATCCACATTTGTAGTTAGCAGATTAACACGAATCTTATTTCGGCCAATCACATTCAAACAAAATTTGAATGTCATTTCATGCAAGTCCTTGTAGAATTCCACCTCATGATAGAATACTTTGCGACCATACAAATAACAATTGAAGCTTTTTATAAAGCTCTTGTCGCTGATGGAACAATTCAAGTCCATTAATTCAACCGAAAAGTTACGCTAAATATGCAAATATACACACTCGTTTTACACAGCATAGGATATTTCAATTCCCAGAGGACATACCTTGGCATCGTATTGAGAAATTACGATGAGAACAAAAAATCCTACCAAATGAGTCAGCTTAGTCATTCTGTTTCAAAACTAAATATCTAAATGATCATCGATGAGTGATGTCATTTAAATAGAGCAATCGCGATATTAGTTCGCTAAAATTAGTCAATATGATGAGTATAATAAAAACAAAAATATTTTGATTATCTATAAATTACAAGCCTATTAAATGGTCCGTATAATTTCCTCGGGATCTATTAACGTAATTATGGGTCAGACAAATGTACAAGTCCAAAGAGTAAATAAATACGCATTTACACTTACAATCAATGGTGTGTAACCAAAGCAAATTCCGCATAGATTGGAACATATGATTGCAATGGTACATAACCATGAATCTAGGTACCATTATGTTCGGATTTATAGTTATGTGATAAATAATAGGGACAGTGCCTTCCCACATTTAGATAACATTAAAAACCCAACAAAAACAAGTATATATGGCCGTAGGTTCGGCCAGGCCGAATCTTATGTACCCTCTCCCATGGATAGCGTAGAAACTTCTACGAAAGACTGTCATCCACAATCGAATTACTTGGGTTGTGGTATCTTAAATCGTTTTCTAAATTGTGAGTTAGTCCATAGGTTAGGTTAGGTTATGTGGCAGCCCGATGTATCGGGCTCACTTAGACTATTCAGTCCATTGTATTCAGTCCATTGTGGTGAACTTCTCTCTTATCACTGAGCGCTGCCCGATTCCATGTTAAGCTCAATGACAAGGGACCTACTTTTTATAGCCGAGTCCGAACGGCGTTCGACATTGCAGTGAAACCACTTAAAGAAGCTTTGAAACCCTCAGAAATGTCACCAGCATTACTGAGGTGGGATAATCCACCGCTGAAAAACTTTTTGGTGTTCGGTCGTAGCAGAAATCGAACCCACGACCTTGTGTAGGTCGTGGTATATATTAGATATTATATTAGGTAAGTCTACAAATAATTACGAATCGATATGTACTTTTTGCACGGTACGTAGGGAGCCAAAATTGAAATATGGGGACCTTATATGGGAGCTATATACCATTATAAACTTGATATGGACCAATTTTTGTGTGATTGGGGATCGATTTATCTGAGGGCTATATATAACTATAGACCGATATGGACCTACTTAGGCATGGTTGTTAACGGCCATATACTAGCACAATGTACCAAATTTCAACGGACTCGCATGAAATTTGCTCCTCCAAGGGGCTCCAAAACCACATCTCGGGATCGGTTTATATGGGGGCTATATATGATTATGGACTGATATGGACCACTTTTGGCATGGTTATTAAAAATCATATACTACCACCACGTACCAAATTTCAACCAGATCGGATGAATTTTGCTTCTCCAAAAGGTACCGCAGGTCATATCTGGGGATCGGTTTATATGGAAGCTATATATAATTATAGACTTATATGAACCAATTCCTGCATTGTTGTTGGATACCATATACTAACATCACGTACCAAATTTCAACCGAATCGAATGAATTTTGCTCTTCCAAGGGGCTCCGGAGGTCAAATCTGGGGATCGGTTTGTATGGGGGCTATATATATAATTATGGACCTATTTCGACCAATTTTTTCACGGGTGTTTGAGGCCATATATTAACAGCACGTACCAAATATCAACTGAATCAGATGAATTTTGGTCTTCCAAGATGCTCCGGAGGCTGTATATAATTATGCACCGATGTGGACCAATTTTTGCATAGTTGTTAGAGACCATATGCTAACACCATGTACCAAATTTCAGCCGGATCGGATGAAATTTTCTTCTCTTACGGCTCCGAAAGCCAAATCTGGGGATCGGTTTATATGGGGGCTATATACAATTATGGACCGATGTGCACCAATTTTTGCATGGTTGTTAGAGACCATATACTAACACCATGTACCAAATTTTCTTTTCTTAGAGGCTCCGCAAGCCAAATCTGGGGATCGGTTTATATGGGGGCCATATATAATTATGGACCGATGTGGACCAATTTTTGCATGGTTGTTAGAGACCATATACCAACCATATACCATGTATCAAATTTCAACCGGATTGGATGAATTTTGCTCCTCCAAGAGGCTCTGCAATCCAAATCTGAGCGTCGGTTTATATGGGGGCTATACGTAAATGTGTACCGATATGGCCCATTTGCAATACCATACGACCTACATCAATAACAACTACTTGTGCCAAGTTTCAAGTCGATAGCTTGTTTCGTTCGGAAGTTAGCGTGATTTCAACAGACGGACGGACGGACGGACGTGCTCAGATCGCTCAGAATTTCACCACGACCCAGAATAAATATATACTTTATGGGGTCTTAGAGCAATATTTCGATGTGTTACAAACGGAATGACAAAGTTAATATACCCCCATCATATGGTGGGGGTATATTATTGTACGAGTAATTTGATTATTTTGTGATTTGTTATAAATGAGATGATTTACGTGCAAGCACAAAAAAAACTTATTTGGACATGGTTGCCGCATCCATTTAGTGCTTATCTATGGCATGTAATTGTCGCGAAAACCATGTATTTTGTCTTTCTAAAAATAATTTTCGAGCAGAGAAAAATGTATGCTGGCAATAAGCATTTAAATGGTTATCAAATGCCGCAAACATGTTCTATTATGTAAATGATAGAATTTGAGAACATTACAGGGTCGGGAAAATAATATACCTGAACATTCAATTTCAATTTGACTTTTTTGCAGGGGAAAAAGAATTTTTATAGGTTACGTTAGACATAGAGACCATGTATATACATTTTTTTCGTGACCATTTAATTTTTTAACTTTTTTGCAGCGAAAAGAATTTTATAAAAACATTGAGCAGGTATGTTTGTTTGTATATTCCGGGGAAGCTCAGAAACGGCTACTTGAAGTTTTCGGACAACGCAAAGGATGTGGTGAAAATAGACTACCTCATTTTTATACCCTTCACAACTACTGTGGTACAGGGTATAATAAGTTTGTGCATTTGTATGTAACGCCAAGAAGGAAAAGTCTGAGATCCATCGCTTAGTATACCGATCGTCTTAGAATTAAATTCTGAGTCGATTTAGCGATGTCCGTCTGTCTGTCTGTCTGTTCATGTGTTTTTGTGCGCAAAGTACAGATCGCAGTTTAAGTCCGATAGTCCTCAAATTTGGCATAGGGTCGTTTTTTGGGACAAAGACAATCGCTATTGATTTTGGAAAAAATCGGTTCAGATTTAGATATAGCTGTCATATATATTTATACCCAGGGATCCGGAGCGGTCCATTTTTTCCGCTCCGCTCCGCTCCCGCTCCGGAGAAAAAAAAACCGCTCCGCTCCTCGCTCCGCTCCGAGAAAAAAAAAATCGCTCCGCTCCGCTCCTCTTCGAGAAAATTATAGTACAAACATTGTATTATTTGTTCAATTCAGTTTTATTTTATTTAGAAAAATCGGGCGGTACATATATGGGAGCTATAGCTAAATCTGAACCGATTTCGATGATTTTTTGCACATATAGTTACTGCTATAGAAGATTACATTTCGCCAACTTTGAGTAAGATCGCTTGATAAATAAGGGTTTTATGACCTAATTTGACAAAATCGGGCGATACATATATATATGGGACCTATATCTAAATCTGAACCGATTTCGATGAAATTTTCAGACTTAAAGGGTGATACAGAAGATTATTTTGTGCTAAATTTGACGACGATCGGTTAGTAAAAAAAGTGCAACGTGACCCCATTTGTCGAAATCGGGCAATACATATATATGGGAGCTATATCTAAATTTGATCCGATTTCTTCCAAATTCAATAACGTTCGTCCTTGTGCCCAAAAAAAAACTCCCTGTACCAAATTTCATCAAAATCGGTTAATAATTGCGACCGAAATCCTGTGAACAACAAATACATGGACAGACGGACGGATGGACGGACGGACGCCAAGCGCTAGATCGACTCAGGAGGTGATTCTGAGTCGATCGGTATATATTTTATGGGGTCTAAAATCAATATTTCTTGTAGGCACATTTTTTGACAGATCAAACTTATTATACCCTAACCACTATGTGGTTTAGGGTATAATGACTTTAAAACAATGTGTTGAAATATTTTATTAATTTTGAAGATTTTTTCAGAAATATTAAATCCAATTTGACTTCATTAAAACGAAATTTGCATTCATGTTAGGATACACATTTTTATGTCGAATCACTTAGCTATAAGGACAAACAGACTTCATTGAAAAGTTTAGAGACTTTTAGACAAGGAAAAACTTTTTTTCAGAGAAATACGTCTTCTATTCTAAGCAAAATTCGTATTCGTATTTTAAGCATGTGAAATATTTGACCTCCCGACAATATTCTTTGCGGTGCACCATCTACTATTTAATATGTGATAGAAACCAAATTTATGAAAATGGACCAAAATGGACCAAATTCTGTTTGGTCTGACCATCGGACTAAATTTAAAAATTAGAAATCTTTTGGACCAATTTTGGTCCGATCGGACCAAAACGGCAACGCTGATTGGAATTGAAAGTCTATACACAGAGTATAAGTAACTACTCTCCGAAAGTTTTTTTTTGTTTTGCAACAGACGTAGAGAAGAGGTTTTGTTATATTTGTAATGTGTGTGTGTGTGTATGTTTATGTTTGCAACAACCTCCATCGACATCAGTCCGTGGTATACCTACGAATATTCTTACTCAGATCTAGTGTTACCTAATTTCGCTTTTTTCCCCTTTATTGTAAAAATACATTTTCGAACAGCGTTTTTAAGAAATGTTCGTTCTCAAAAAAAGTAGATAACATGCAATAATACAAATCAAGTCATTAGTTTTCAATGTGAGAAAAAATTAAAATAAATGTATATGCGCACATTTTTCAACCAAAAACTATCCATAATTTTAATTAAATTTTCGAGAACTAATATCAGAAATAAGAGAATGCTAGAATATAGTACAATAGTAAAGCAAATGTGAATGAAAAAAAGGATGCCCGGTTCCAAAGATTTTGTCTTTACTTTAACAGTTTGGGTATTAATTCCGAGCCAAAGAAGCGGAGAATACAAGTAAGGATATTTTAAAGACGTAATTCTCTTTTAAATTTGGGGGTTATGTACTTGCTTCTAGGAAGCAAATGTTAATTTTTAATTTTTTTAGATTTTTTTCCGTCAGTTGTTATCAAAATCCTTTAAAAAAGAGTTAACGAGTTATTTTTTTTTCCATATTAAGACTCGACTTCCAGTAGAAATTATGCTATGTTTCAAGTAAAAAGCGTCTTTAAAATAAAGTGTTGAAAAACATCTCTTATTTTTTAACGATTTTTTGCTTTGTAGGCAAGATGCAAAAAGGAAACAAATTTAAAGACAATTTTATTAATTTTAAAGAATTTTTCTTAATTATTAAAGTCACGTTGACCTTACCTCAAAAATTTTATCTTTCATGTTATGATACACATTTTTAAGTAAAATCACTTAATTATAAGGACATTACAACTTCATTCAAAAGTTTATTGCCTTTTGGACAAGAAAAAAAAACTTTATTTTAGAGAAATGCGTCTTCCATGTTAAGCAAAATTTGCATTCTTATTCTAAGGACATGGAATCTTTGACTTCACGACAATATTTTTTTCAGTGTAGAAAACTACAAAATTAAATATAAATAAGATCGTTTAATTGCATTTATTTGACGTTCATTACAAACATCTTTGTAGTAATACGGGATGAAATTGATCGAAAGTACTGTTGTTACTTTTACAACACATACTAGATATATATTTTGACATTTGCCGTTTTTGAAAACAATTACTAAAAAACACGTTGTGTTTTCCCCAATGTACGTACGTACAAAAATACATATCGTACATTTTAAACGTTTACTCACACTACGCTAAGTACTAACTAAATTTGAAATTACCTACACAGTGTAATTTCAAAGTTACACATTTCATTCAAGTAATATTTTATTCGGAGCGGAGCGGTTTTTCATTTGGAAACCGCTCCGCTCCCGCTCCGCTCCGGATTTTAGAAATGCCGCTCCCGCTCCGCTCCCGCTCCGGCAAAAAAAGGGCTTGCTCCGCTCCGCTCCGCTCCGGATCCCTGTTTATACCCGATCTGGTTATAATTGGCGTGTTTATCAACCGATGTTCTTCAAGTTCAGTACATCTGAATATTTTATGAGTCTCGAAAAAGTTGCAAAATATCAGCCAAATCGGTTCAGATTTAGATATAGCTCCCATATATAGCTTTCGTCCGATTTACACTCATTTGCCCACAGAGGCCAATTTATTGCTCCGATTTAGTTGAAATTTTGCACAGGGAGTAGAATTAGCATTGTAGGTATGCGTGCCAAATTTGCTTGAAATCGGTTCAGATTTAGATATAGCTCCCATATATATGTTTTTCTGATTTCGACAAAAATGGTCAAAATACCAACATTTTCCTTGTAAAATCGCCACTGCTTAGTCGAAAAGTTGTAAAAATGACTCAAATTTTCCTAAACTTCTAGTACATATATATCGAGCGATAAATCATATCATTGGTTGAAATCGGTTCAGATTTAGATATATCTCCCATATATAGCTTTTGCCCGATTTACACACATATGACCCCAAAGGCCAATTTTCAACTCCGATTTAGTTGAAATTTTGCACAGGGTGTAGAATTAGCATTGTAGCTATGCGTGCCAAATTTGGTTGAAATCGGTTCAGATTTAGATATAGCTCCCATATATAGCTTTCGTCCGATTTACACTCATATGACCACAGAAGCCAATTTTTAACTCCGATTTAGTTGAAATATTGCACAGGGAGTATAATTAGCATTGTTGCTATGCGTGCCAAATTTGGTTGAAATCGGTTCAGATTTAGATATAGCTCCCATATAAATGTTTTTCTGATATCGACAAAAATGGTCAAAATACCAACATTTTACTTGTAAAATTGCCACTGCTTAGTCGAAAAGTTGTAAAAATGACTCTAATTTTCCTATACTTCTAATACATATATATCGAGCGATAAATCATAAATAAACTTTTTCGAAGTTTCCTTAAAATTGCTTCAGATTTAAATGTTTCCCATATTTTTTTACTAACATTGTGCTCCACCCTAGTGCATTAGCCGACTTAAATTTTGAGTCTATAGATTTTGTAGAAGTCTATCAAATTCTGTCCAGATCGAGTGATATTTAATATAAATGTATGTATTTTGGATAAACCTTTATATAGCCCCCAACACATTTGACGGATGTGATATGGTATTGGAAATTTAGATCTATAAAGTGGTGCAGGGTATAATATAGTCGGCACCGCCCGACTTTAGACTTTCCTTACTTGTTTTTTACTAACATTCTGTTCCACCTCAGCGCATTAGCCGACTTAAATGTAAAATCTGTAAGTATTACAGAACTCTGTACAGACATACAGAATATATGTGTCAGACATACAGAATATATGTGTATGGATTCATATAGCATCCAACACATGGACGGATTTGATATGGTATCGAAAATGTGGACTTACAAAGTTGTGAAGGGTATAATATAGTCGGCCCCGCCCGACTTTAGACTTTCCTTACTTGTTCTTATTAACATTATGTTTCATTCCAGGGCGTTAGCCGATTTCAATTTTAATTCTAGAGATTTTGTAGAAGTACAAAAAATTGTCTCCATTGTAAGTATTTGTATCTGGAAATGCAAACCTTTATATAGCTCCCAGCAAATCTGAAGTAGTTGAGATGGTAACACCAACGTTGGTCTACATAGTGGTGAAGGGAATAATATAGTCGGCCCCGCCCGACTTTAGACTTTACTTACTTGTTTTAAGTGGTTTTTATTCGGATTTGATTAAATAATTAATTGAATCAATTAACATATTAATTGAATTCGTTTCCAAATTCAATTTAGTATTTAATTGAAAAAATGTTGGTGATAATTTTTTGTGTGTAGCTTCGTTCTCATAAACGATTCTTTCTTTTAACGGAGCATTTTGCAGTATAGACATAATTTTTCGTATTTCTCAAGGTACTAAAGGATATTTCTACAATGATATTTGTGCCATTTGCTATAGTCAATATGAGTTTCTGAATATTCTTCAGAATATTTTTAAAGAAATAATGTTTAACAGCGGGCCAACACAAAATTAGTATTTCGTTACAAGTAATTGAAATTCCGGGATTTTTGTAAAATTTTGTGAAAGATTCGGATATCTATTCCAATGGAACGGTCGGTTTTTGGTTTATCCCAAAATCAAATTTATTAACGGCCATTTTCATGTAGCTCCGTTAGGCTTTAACTGCCAGTTAACAGAAAGTAAATTCCAAATATCTTCTCTCCGGTTACCTTTAACAGAAAAATTTTCAGCAGTTAAGTTCCTAACTGCCATATGGAATATATACGCAAGATGGCAGCTATGCCCATAATGCGGTTTAAGAGTTCGTTAGTTAACGGAGCACTAACGGAGCTTCATGAAAATGGGCGTAAATGGGATAACCGGTTACAGCCGAACAGTTGAAATTACAGAAAAGAAACAAGTAAAGGGTGATTCTTTTGAGGTTAGGATTTTCATGCATTAGTATTTGACAGATCACGTGGGATTTCAGACATGGTGTCAAAGAGAAAGATGCTCAGTATGCTTTGACATTTCATCATGAATAGACTTACGATCTGCCACAACGTCGAATTTTCAGTGAATGGGCCCTAGAAAAGTTGGCAGAAAATCCGCTTTTTTATCGACAAATTTTGTTCAGCGATGAGGCTCATTTCTGGTTGAATGGCTACGTAAATAAGCAAAATTGCCGCATTTGGAGTGAAGAGCAACCAGAAGCCGTTCAAGAACTGCCCATGCATTCCGAAAAATGCACTGTTTGGTGTGGTTTGTACGCTGGTGGAATCATTGGACCGTATTTTTTCAAAGATGCTGTTGGACGCAACGTTACGGTGAATGGCGATCGCTATCGTTCGATGCTAACAAACTTTTTGTTGCCAAAAATGGAAGAACTGAACTTGGTTGACATGTGGTTTCAACAAGATGGCGCTACATGCCACACAGCTCGCGATTCTATGGCCATTTTGAGGGAAAACTTCGGAGAACAATTCATCTCAAGAAATGGACCGGTAAGTTGGCCACCAAGATCATGCGATTTGACGCCTTTAGACTATTTTTTGTGGGGCTACGTCAAGTCTAAAGTCTACAGAAATAAGCCAGCAACTATTCCAGCTTTGGAAGACAACATTTCCGAAGAAATTCGGGCTATTCCGGCCGAAATGCTCGAAAAAGTTGCCCAAAATTGGACTTTCCGAATGGACCACCTAAGACGCAGCCGCGGTCAACATTTAAATGAAATTATCTTCAAAAAGTAAATGTCATGGACCAATCTAACGTTTCAAATAAAGAACCGATGAGATTTTGCAAATTTTATGCGTTTTTTTTTTTAAAAAAGTTATCAAGCTCTTAACAAATCACCCTTTATTATCGTGAGGCCAGAGATTTCATTTTGCTCACGCATTTGTATGCTATAAAGGTTTTCTCTTTGTCCAAAAGTCGATAAACTTTTCAATGAAGTCGTTTTGTCTTTAAAGTTAAATAATTCGACATACAAATGGGTATCTTAACGTGAAAGAAAATTTCATGTTATTTTCATGGGTATCTTTCCCTTGACCCACATTTTGTAACTTCATGAATTCCCCAATTTGCTTAAATTTTTTTTCGGAAGGTTGAGGGTTGCCATTAAAAAAAAAACAAAAACAAACCAGATACGACTTACTAGCACCCGTTCAGAAACCTTAGCATTATCAAATTCTCGCTAAGGATGCATTGATGCTTTGCAGTAAGTAATCGTTAAAATGCTAACTTCCAAATCACAAGTGTTAAAAATTGTTTGACATTTATCAAAATCTAAAAAGTTTTCGTACTTAAATGAAATCTATTGACTTGGTGTTGGGTGTTATATATTCCTTCCCTCATATTCTTAGGCATGGCAAATGAAAGAAAATTCCATGGAATAGTCAGCTAGTCAGTCATTCTTTCGTTTATTGCCTAAACATGATTGTGCCAATTTCACGCCTCTTTATTTATGTTTTGCAATATTTTATTGCACGAAAACACAGAGCAGTACTAGCGCTAACTTAAGCTTTGGAACAAAAAATTTAAATAAAATTGCAATTTTTAACATATTGCGTTTTTTTGCGTTGTTGCCAAAAAAAGACGTTGTAAAGGATAATAGATGATATTGAAATTATTTTGCAAGGTGGCTAAAGTGAAATAATCAGGGTGGTAACAGAAATCTGAGGGTAGATAATTTCCACAAATCATCTACCCTACACTGAAAAAAAGCATGCCCCGTTCCAAAGATTTTGTCTCTACTCCAATGATTTTGATATTGATTACGTGCCAAAGAAGCGTAGAATTCAAGTAAGGATAACAGGTTGGCTGATAAGTCCCCGGTCTAACAAAGAAAAACACATTTTTTTTGTCAAAATTCGTTTTTATTATTCAACATGGTTCCCTTTAAGAGCGATACAACGATTATAACGACCTTTGTTGATACCATTTTGGTAGTACTCCTTCGATTTTGCCTCAAAATAGGCCTCAGTTTCGGCAATCACCTCTTCATTGCAGCCAAAATTTTTCCCTGCGAGCATCCTTTTGAGGTCTGAGAACAAGAAAAAGTCGCTGGGGGCCAGATCTGGAGAATACGGTTGGTGAGGAAGCAATTCAAAGCCCAATTCATGAATTTTTGCCATCGTTCTCAATGACTTGTGGCACGGTGCGTTGTCTTGGTGGAACAACACTTTTTTCTTCTTCATATGGGGCCGTTTTGCCGCGATTTCGACCTTCAAACGCTCCAATAACGCCATATAATAGTCACTGTTGATGGTTTTTTCCCTTCTCAAGATAATCGATAAAAATTATTCCATACGCATCCCAAAAAAACAGATGCCATTTTTTTGCCAGCGGACTTTTGAGTCTTTCCACGCTTCGGAGACGGTTCACCGGTCGCTGTCCACTCAGGCGACTGTCGATTGGACTCAGGAGTGTAGTGACGGAGCCATGTTTCATCCATTGTCACATATCGACGGAAAAACTCGGGTGTATTACGAGTTAACAGCTGCAAACACCGCTCAGCATCATCAACACGTTGTTGTTTTTGGTC
The DNA here is from genome assembly GCF_050003625.1 of Haematobia irritans. NCBI lineage: Eukaryota > Metazoa > Arthropoda > Insecta > Diptera > Muscidae > Haematobia > Haematobia irritans. The sequence continues at coordinate 152,138,350 of NC_134400.1, read as the reverse complement.
AAATGTGAGCTAGCGCGGCACCCATTTTGCACACACGCTCACAAAAAATCGCTTCTGTAACATATACTCCCAAACATATTTTGCTTCAAGCATATATATTTTTGGGTATTGCCCAAACATTTATATGTTTGATCTCTTCCAATATATAATATGTTTGAAAGCATATTGGTCTAAACAATATATGTTTGGGTAGTCTAAGTTTCAAACATTTTGTATTTTTGCATCCAAATTCAATAATGTTGTCTTCCAAAAAACAATATGTTATTATGTGAACATATAATATGTTTGGAAGCATTTTGCACCCAAAAATATTATATGCTTAAAAAAATTCTCCCAAACAATATTGTGCTCAAAATTTTATTTATTTATTTATATATTTACAATCATTATGAATTATGAAAATAAACAGGTAATATAGGTGCTAACAACATAGGTTTTCGACCTGAATGCTCAAAATTTTGTTTCTGCCCAATTGTATATTCCCCCACATCTTTCTCACTTCCACGAGATTTTTTAGTTCTTAGCACCTTTTTCTGTAATACAAACATTGTAGAAGAAATTATTCAATTGTATGATTTTTTTATTTTAATTTTACCTTTTGCCGGACGGGGATTCGAACAGCGGACCACACAGTTTGTAAGGATCAAAGAAGTAGCAGATCAATTGCCCAAGGAAAAATAAAATGTTAATTTTGTAATAACAAGCAACAACCACCAGTGTTGCCAGTATTGGGGATTTTTCCCCAAATCGGGGATATTTTTTCGTGGATGGGGACAAAATTTTTGAGTTGGGGACTTGGGGATTTGGTGGGGAATTTCCACAAATTTGGGGATTTTTGCGGGGAATTTTCGATATTTGTTCAGTATACGAGTAATTATCACAGTAAGAACTATTGTTTATATGAAATTCTTTACATGCTTAAAAAAAGGCTTAATGAAGTACAGAGATTCTCAAAAATATAAAAAAAAACTTTCCTCCTCTTTATTCCACGGAATTTATTTGGGTGGCCCAAGAGCTTCTTTACAATTTACTCTTTTTCCTAAGAAATTTTTTACTATTGTGAAATTATTTCGTAAGGACTCATATGCGTACATCACTGATTTTGAACATATATCCATATCCCGCACATACAGAGTAGAGTTCATATCGGACAGCAACGCATTTTGATCGATAAGTCAATTTTATTTCTTGACTATATGTTGACCGAACTCCCATTTTTATTTCTCGAGCGAGGATTTGCATAAGATGACTCGATGACTCTTTATTCCAATAATTAACTCTGATGGGGGCTGGTATCGGATGATATTTTTATTTTACTTAAAATGTTTTCTTTTTTTTTTTAATTTTGTACGGATTTTCTACAGCAGAGTCTATTCGTTTACTTTTTTTTTTTCAAAAAACTTGGCAAAAATTTCTTGGGGATTTTTATGGGGAATTTTAAATTAAATTGGGGATTTTTGGGGATAAAAGCGATCCATTTTGGGGACAAGAGCTCGGAAAATACTGGCAACACTGACAACCACCAACTTAATTCAATATCGCTCCCTGTTAAATAGCGCTCCAAGCTACTAAACACATATATGTTTATAGGCTATTTCTAAATTAATATATGTTTGCATACAAGCATATTATATTTACAAACATTTTATGTCCCAAACATAATATGTTCTAACATATTAACATATATGTCCCAAACATGTTATGCTAGTTTATGAACATTATATGCTTGCACTCAAAAATATTGTGTTTACAAATTTGTGTTCCAAACATATAATGTTTATAGCCAAACATATGAAAAACAGTCTTTTTCATCCGTGCAGAGCTTCCGCATATCCAAATATTGATGAATGATATGACCAACACGTTCCTTTGATATCCTTAAGGCCTCTGCTATCTCGATCAACTTCATTTTACGGTCATTCAAAATCATTTTGTGGATTTTTTTGATGTTTTCGTCGGTAACCACCTCTTTCGGGCGTCCACTGCGTTCACCGTCCCCCGTGCTCATTTCACCACTCTTGAATTTTGCATACCAATCAACTATTGTTGATTTCCCTGGGACAGAGTCCGGAAACTCATTATCAAGCCAAGTTTTTGCTTCCACCGTATTTTTTTCCTTCAGAAAACAGTATTTTATCAAAACACGAAATTCCTTTTTGTCCATTTTTTTCACAATAACAAAAGTTGCTTCACAAAAGACGCTCTATCTCACAAACTAATTGACTTACAGACGTCAAATTTTCACACGAATCATTTGAAGGTTGGTACTATATAAAAATAATATGCATTTAATACTAGCGACGCCATCTATGTGTCAGACCGGGGACTTATCAGCCAACCTGTTAATTTTAAGACTCAATTCTCTTTTAATTTTGTAGTTTGCGTCCTTGATTCTAGGAAGCAAATTTCGATTTTTCGCTTTTTAGAATGTTTTCTTCATAAGCTATCAATGTCCTTTACAAACGTGTTAACGACAACATAAATTTGGAAATTCAGACCCGACTTTGAGTAAAAATTACGCTATGTTTCAAGTTTAAAAATAAAGTGTCCTATAGTTGAACACTTCTTTTGTCAAGATACAAGAAGACAACAAGTTTAGAGACAATTTGATTATTTTTAAAGAATTTTTCTGAACTACTAAAGTCAAGGTGATTTTAGTCCAATAATTTTTTATTTCATGTTATGATACCCATTTTGAATTCGAATAACTTAATTATAAGAAAAAAAGACTTCATTGAAAAGTTTATCGACTTTTGGCACAAAGGAAAAGAAATAACTTTATATCTGAGAAATATGTCTTCTGTGCTAAGCAAAATTCGTATTCGTATTTTAAGGACATGAAATCTTTGGCTTCACGACAATATTTTTTTTTTTTGTAGTGTAAGTATGGTGTCTTTCAACGGAAAACATTTTGGCCATCGGTTTTAGTTAATCTTTTCATTAAGGTTTCCTTAAAATATCTACTTTATCCGTAATTTTGTTAGTCTATGCGTGTGTGTTTGTATGTGTCTAGAGACCAGAAAACATCCTTCTAATCTATAAAATGGTAAGGGTAATTATTTCCCTGCTTCTTATTTCCCCTTCTTTGGTCATCTATTAAATGCGACTGTTGAATTACAATTGGCATTGGATATTTATGGACGAATATCATCATAGCGAGTGAAGGAGAACGTGTACTTTATTCAGTCCAACTTATAAGTGGACATGTCTACTTTTCCAAAATGGTTATTGGAAAATTAAACAAAACTGACCAAATGAGTCTTAATCCACTGCAGTAGTCTGCATAAATTTCAGACATCCTTTAATATACTCATCATTAGGGATGTTTTCTTCCTGTACACTAAAAAAAAAAGAAGTTCACTTGAATACAAAGATTTTTACCTTCCTTTAAGGATTATGGTATTGATTCCGAGCCAACTATGCTGCTTCTTTGAAATAAGGACATTTTTTGGGGGACCTATGTAGCTTGAAATGTAGGTTCAATAAAATTGAAACAAGTATATACGGCCGTAAGTGCGGCCAGGCCGAATCTTATGTACCCTCCACCATGGATTGCGTAGAAACTTCTACGAAAGACTGTCATCCACAATCGAATTACTTGGGTTGTGGTATCTTAAAACTTCCTAACATCGTTTTTATACCCTTCTCCACTACTGTGGTACAGGGTATAATAAGTTTGTGCATTTGTATGTAACGCCGAGAAATAATTGTCATAGACCCATCTTTTAGTATACCGATCGGCTTAGAATTAAATTCCGAGTCGATTTAGCGATGTCTGTCTGTCTGTCTGTCTGTCTGTCCGTCCGTCTGCCTGTATATGAAATTTTGTGCACAAAGTACAGGTCGCAGTTTAAGTCCGATCGTCCTCAAATTTGACATAACGTCTTTCTTCGGGTAGAAGACAATCGCTATTGATTTTGGAAAAAATCGGTTCAGATTTAGATATAGCTGCCATATTTAGTTATCACCGATTTGATCATAATTCACGTATTTATGAACCGACGTTCTTCAAATTTTGTACATCTGAATGTTTTGTCAGTCCCGTAAAAACTGCTAAATATCAGCTAAATCGGTTCAGATTTATATATAGCTCCCATATATATCTTTCGCCCGATTTGGACTTATATTGCCCCAAAAGCGAGAGTTTTGCCCTGATTTGCTTCAAATTTTACACAACGAGTACGTTTAATAGTATCTTTAATTGTGCCAAATTTAGTTGAAATCGGTTCAGATTTAGATATAGCTCCCCTATATATCTTTCGTCCGATTTGAACTTATATGGCCTCAAAATCCAGGGTTTTGCCGTGATTTGCTTCAAATTTCGTACAAGGAGTACGTTTAGTAGTATCGGTAATTGTGCCAAATTTGGTTGAAATCGGTTCAGATTTAGATATGGTTCCCATATATATCTTCCATCCGATTTGCACTCATATGACCAGGGGGCCAAAGTTATACTCCCATTTACGTGAAATTTCGCATAGATAGCAGAATTATTATTCTAACTATACATGTCAAATTTAGTCAAAATCGGTTCAGATTATATATAGCTCCCACAAATACGTACACCAGAGTTGGGGAAATATGGTAGACTGTTACACATTTTAGACCCATTTTCAATGGAAGTTTCCTCCAATTAACTGGATATCGTTAGCCGATTTAAATTTTAATTCTAGAGATTTTGTAGAAGTAAAAAAATTGTCTCCTTTATATAGCTTCCAGCAAATGTGAAGTAGTTGAGATGGTAACACAAATTTTGGCCTACATAGGGGTGAAGGGTATAATATAGTCGGCCCCGCCCGACTTTAGACTTTACTTACTTGTTTAAATTGTGAGTTAGTCCATACGTGGTGTATATTAGACAAAAAAGGTATGTATAGGTAAGTCTACAAATAATTACGAATCGATATGGAGAGCCAGAATTGAAATATGGGGGTCGCTTATATGGGGGCTATATACAATTATGAACTTGATATGGACCAATTTTTGTGTGATTGGGGATCTATTTATCTGAGGGCTATATAGAACTATAGACCGATATGGACCTAGCTAGACATGGTTGTTAACGGCCATATACTAGCACAATGTACCAAATTTCAACTGACTCGCATGAAATTTACTCCTCCAAGAGCAAATCTCGGGATCGGTTTATATGGGGGCTACATATGATTATGGACTGATATGGACCACTTTTGGCATGGTTTTTAAATATCATATACGTACCAAATTTCAACCGAATCGGATGGATTTTGCTCTTCCAACGAGCTCCGAATGTCAAATCTGGGAATTGGTTTATATGGGGGCTATATATAATTCTGGACCGATTTCGACCAAGTTTTGCATGGGTGTTTGAGGCCATATATTAACACCACGTTCCAAATTTCAACTGAATCAGATGAATTTTGGTCTTCCAAGAGGCTCCGGAGGTCAAATCTGGTGATCGGTTTATATGGGGGCTATATATAATTATACACCGATGAGGACCAATTTTTGCATGGTCATTAGAGACAATACACTAACACCATGTACCAAATTTCAGCCGGATCGGATGAAATTTTCTTCTCTTACAAGCTCTGCAAGCCAAATCGGGGGATCGGTTTATATGGGGGCTATATATAATTATGGACCGATGTGGACCAATTTTTACATGGTTGTTGGAAACCATATACTAACACCATGTACCAAATTTCAGCCGGATCGTATAAAATTTGCTTCTCTTAGAGGCTCTGCAAGCCAAATCGGGGGATCGGTTTATATGGGGGCTATATATAATTATGGACCGATGTGGACCAATTTTTACATGGTTGTTAGAGACTATATACTAACACCATGTACCAAATTTCAGCTGGATCGGATGAAATTTGCTTCTCTTAGAGGATTCGCAAGCCAAATTTGGGGGCTATACGTAAAAGTGGACCGATATGGCCCATTTGCAATACCATCCGACCTACATAAATAACAACTACTTGTGCAAGTTTCACGTCGATAGCTTGTTTCGTTTGGAAGTTAACGTGATTTCAACAGCCCCCATATAAATCAATCCCCCGATTTGGCTTGCGGAGCCTCGAAGAGATGCAAATTTCATCCGATCCGGCTGAAATTTTGTACATGGTGTTAGTATACGGTATCTAACAACCATGCAAAAATTGGTCCACATCAGTCCATAAATATATATATATATATAGCCCTCATACAAACCGATCCCCAGATATGACCTCCGGAGCCTCATGGATGAGCAAAATTCATCCGATTCGGTTGAAAATTGGTACATGGTGTTAGTATACGGTATCTAACAACCAAGAAAAAATTGGTCCACATCAGTCCATAATTATATATAGCACCCATACAAACCGATCCCCAGATTTGGCTTGCGGAGCCTCTAAGAGAAGCAAATTTCATCCGATCCGATTGAAATTTGGTCCGTGGTGTAAGTATATTGTCTGTAAAAACCATGCAAGAATTGGTCCATATCGGTCCATAATTATATATAGCCCCCATATAAATCGATCCTCAGATTTGGAGCCTCTTGGAGGAGCAAAATTCATCCGATCCGGTTGAAATTTGGAACGTGGTGTTAGAATGTGGTCTCCAACAAACACGCAAGAATTGGTCCATACCGGTCTTAATTATATAACCTCCATTTAAACCGATCCCCAGATTTGACCTCCGGAGCTCTTGGAGGAGCAAAATTCATCCGATTCGGTTGAAATTTGGTACGTGGTGAAATTTGGTACATTGGGCTAGTACATGGCCGCTAACAACCATGCCAAAATTGGTCCGTATCGGTCTATAGTTATATATAGCCGATACCCAAAAATAATCTACCAAAATTTTATTTCTATATAAAATTTTGTCAAAATTTTGTTACTATAGAAAATTTTGTCAAACTTTTATTATTATAAAAAATTTTGTCAAAATTTTATTACTATACAAAATTTTGTCAACATTTTATTTCTATAGTAAATTTTTTCAAATTTTATTTCTATTGAAAATTTTGTCAAAATTTTATTTCTGTAGAAAATTTTGTCAAAATTTTATTTCTATAGAAAATGTTGTCACAATTTTATTTCTATAGAAAAATTTGTCAAACTGAATTATATACGTATTTATTCGGCCTTTTTTTTGTTTAATATATACCCCGTATGGACTAACTTACAATTGAGAAGACGGTGTTAAGAAGTTTTAAGATACCTTGCCATCAGCAAGTGTTACCGCAACCTATTTACTTCGATTGTGGATGACAGTCTTTAGTACAAGTTTCTATACAATCCATGGTGGAGGGTACATAAGATTTGGCCTGGCCGAACTTACGGCCGTATATAACATACTCTTTATAAATTTGTAATCATTACGTTTTCAGACCATGAACGGTGGTTATTGTTTTGAAAATGCATGGTCTCATTTTATCGTTGTCAGATTGACACCGTCTGTTCTCCGTGTGACACCGCATGTGTGTTTATTCACTTTTATAAACTGAAACAGACACGCCGTTCATGATTTTTTTCTATGGGTGAAGACCCTATATACTTGTATGGTTTCATAACTTCACAAGCGGTCCATGTTAATAATTCTGCATATTTTTAACTGTAAAAAATTTCGGCAAGCATACGAGTATATATATATTCGTCGAGCGAATAATATATTTGCCACGAAAATATTCCACAATCATCGTCCCAGATGAACATTGTACTCTTGAAACAGAAAGAAGAAGTTTTTGTTCAGAAGGATTATTTTCGAAATATTCTGTGAAGTATATGGTTGATTTAGTTAACCGAAAATGTTTTTCAATTTAAAAAAATTAGAAAGGCGCAGCAAAGTACGACTAGTACTTAATAATATGGAGAAAGACAAAGATATGATATTGGTTTTATGACCATGCATTTCCCTAACATAAATGAATGGACAAGTCGTTTACGCACATTTCCATGTGCTAGTTGCTGATTCCCCATAATGGCTCCCTGACTATCAGATTTTGTTTCTCCCCGTCAGAGAATGCAACAGTAGTCCATGGAATGTAATTTCAATGATAATCGTTTTATTATGCGCATTCAAGTGTAAGTAAAATTTAAACGAAGAAAATTCCATTACGATTCATCTCTATGACAGCTATCCCCAATAACAATTGAATGCATTATCATTCATTGTAGAAAAATCGAAATTCCTGATCAAAATCTCGTATCCAACAACAGTCATTTCAGTGGCGAATAAGATGTCATTTAGTCAACAATGAGGATGACAATTTCATTCCATTTGAGTTTATCAGATAGATATACAGATATTCTCTACTATTGTAAATGGGGGACATAAAAGGATATACGAAACAATCTGAGGACATTACAAACGGGCTAATGCATTTACACAAGTATCCATGAATGTGCGAAAGCAAAAACTAACCTGATTTCTGTGCTTATACCATCTCAAATGGCATATGTGTAATAGTCATTGGCTCTCGAAGGACCAAAAAAGTTAGTAGCAATCTGCAAGAGAAAGAAAATAAACAAAGTAAGCGAATAATCATGTTTTCTTCGAAGTAAAAGAAATCTTTTTATGAGACTTCAAAAAAAAAAACGAAAAACGTAAACAGTAATGGACTTTTATGCGATACGAAAAACTATCGCACATAAAATGCATTAACTGCATTAAATTCTTTTCCCTAACTACTCATAACCAGTGTTGTGTGTTTCTCCGTAAAATTAAAAGGAAAGAAAAATATTTTTAATTGCCCTTTTTCCTAGGAATAGTTTCCAAAATTAAAATCTACAGAGATTTTTCTAAGAAAATGAGTCATTGTAAGAGATAAACTTAGTTTTAATGTTGCAAACGCGAATGGTACATTTGAACAGTAACATGGAAATGGGGTTGTAACGAGAGTAGCATGAAAATAATGGTTGCACCAAATAAGGGTAGTCTTCAATTACACTTGAATTTAAATTTCCCTTTGTATGACAAGACAGTTTAAAGATAATATCACACTAGCATATTTAGGCCCGCAAAACAAAACTATCGCATTATCTCATCTTAGGTTAGGTTAGGTAAGGTGGCAGCCCGATGTATCAGGCTCACTTGGACTATTCAGTCCATTGTTATACCACATTGGTGAACTTCTCTTTTATCACTGAGTGCTGCCCTATTCCATGTTAAGCTCAATGAAAAGGACCTTCTTTTTATAGCCGAGTCCGAACGGCGTTCCACATTGAAGTGAAACCACCCTAGAGAAGCTTTGAAACCCTCAGAAATGTCACCAGCATTATTGATTAAGGTCGGGTGATAGCTTTCGCCCGATTTACACTCATATGACCACAGTGGCCAATCTTTTACTCCGATATAATTGAAATTTTGCACAGGGAGTAGAATTAGCATTGTAGCTATGCGTGCCAAATTTGGTTGAAATCGGTTCAGATTTAGATATATCTCCCATATATAGCTTTCGCCCGATTTACACTCATATGACCACAGATGCCAATATTTTGCTCCGATTTAGTTGAAATTTTTCACAGGAAGTAGAATTAGCATTGTAGCTATGCGTGCCAAATTTGGTTGAAATCGGTTTAGATTTAGATATAGCTCCCATATATATGTTTTTCTGATTTCGACAAAAATGGTAAAAATACCAACATTTTCCTTGTAAAATCGCCACTGCTTAGTCGAAAAGTTGTAAAAATGGCTCTAATTTTCCTAAACTTCTAATACGTATATATCGAGCGATAAATCATAAATAAACTTTTGCGAAGTTTCCTTAAAATTGCTTCAGATTTAAAGGTTTCCCATATTGGAACAGGTGGCCAATATTTATACCCTGCGCCACACTGTGGAACAGGGTATTATAAGTTAGTGCATATGTTTGTAACACCCAGAAGGAGACGAGATAGACACATGGTGTCTTTGGCAATAATGCTCGGGGTGGTTCCCTGAGTCGATATAACCATGTCCGTCTGTCCGTCCGTCCGTCCGTCCGTCCCTCCGTCTGTCTGTGAACACATTTTTGTGATCAAAGTCTAGGTCGCAGTTTAAGTCCAATCGACTTCAAATTTGGCACATATTCCTGTTTTGGGTCAGAATAGAACCCTATTGATTTTAGAAGAAATCGGTTCAGATTAAGATATAGCTCCCATATATATATTTCGCCCGATATGCACTTATAATGATCCAGAAACCAAAGTTTTATCCCGATTTGCTTGAAATTTTGCACGAGTAGTACAATTGGTAGTATAGTCGAGTGTGCAAAATTTGATTGAAATCGGTTCAGATTTAGATATAGCTCCCATATATATTTTGCCCGATATGGACTTATATGGCCCCAGAAGCCAGAGTTTAGGCCCAATTTGGTTGAAATTTTGCACATGGAGTACAATTAGTAGTATAGTCAAGTGTGCTAAATTTTATTGAAATCGGTTTAGATTTAGATATAGCTCCCATATATATCTTACGCCCGATATTGACTAATATGGTCCTAGAAGCCATAGTTTTGGCCCAATTTGTTTGAAATTTTGCACTAGAAGTACAATTAGTAGTGTTGTCATGTGTGCTAAAGTTGGTTGAAATCGGTTCTGATTTAGATATAGCTCCCATATATATCTTTCGCCCGATATGAACTAAGACGGTCCCAGAAGGCAGAGTTTTACCCCAATTTGGTTAAATTTTGCACAGGGAGCAGAATTAGCATTGTTGCTATGCGTGCCAAATTTGGTTGAAATCGGTTCAGATTTAGATATAGCTCCCATATATAGCTTTCGGCCGATTTACACTCATATGACCACAGAGACCAATTTTTTGCCCCGATTTAGTTGAAATTTTGCACAGCTAGTAGGATTAGCATTGTAGCTATGCGTGCCAAATTTGGTTGAAATCGGTTCAGATTTAGATATAGCTCCATATATATATGTTTTTCTGATTTGGACAAAAATGGTCAAAATACCAACATTTTCCTTGTAAAATCGCCACTACTTAGTCGAAAAGTTGTAAAAATGAATCTAATTTTCCTGAACTTCTAATTCATATATATCGAGCGATAAATCATAAATAAACTTTTGCGAAGTTTCTTAAAATTGTTTCAGATTTAATTGTTTCCCATATTTATACCCTGCGCCACACTGTGGAACAGGGTATTATAAGTTAGTGCATATGTTTGTAACACCCAGAAGGAGACGAGATATACACAAGTGGTGTCTTTGGCAATAATGCTCAGCGTGGGTCCATGAGTCGATATAACCATGTCCGTCTGTCCGTCTGTCCGTCCGTCCGTCCGTCTGTCTGTGAACACATTTTTGTGATCAAAGTCTAGGTCGCAATTTAAGTCCAATCGCCTTAAAATTTAGCACATGTTCCTAATTTGGGTCAGAATAGAACCCTATTGATTTTGGAAGAAATCGGTTCAGATTTAGATATAGCTCCCATATATATCTTTCGCCCGATATGCACTAATATGGATCCAGCAGCCAGAGTTTTATACCGATTTGCTTGAAATTTTGTACAAACATAACACTTAGTCGTATAGTTAAGTGTGCGAAATTTGATTGCAATCGGTTCAGATTTAGATATAGCTCCCATAGATATCTTTCGCCCGATATGGACTTATATGGCCCCAGAAGCCAGATTTTTGGCCGAATTTGGTTGAAATTTTTCATTAGGGGTACAATTAGAAGTATAGTCAAGTGTGCAAAATTTGATTGAAATCGGTTCAGATTTAGATATATCTCCCATATATATCTTTCGCCCGATATGGACTAATATGGTTTTAATAGCCAGAGTTTTGGTTCAATTTGGTTGAAATTTTGCACAGGGAGTAGATTTAGCATTGTAGCTATGCGTGCCAAATTTTATTGAAATCGGTTCAGATTTATATATAGCTCCCATATATATGTTTTTCTGATTTCGACAAAAATGATCAAAATACCAACATTTTCCTTGTTAAATCGCCACTGCTTAGTCGAAAAGTTGTAAAAATGACTCTAATTTTCCTAAACTTCTAATACATATATATCGTGCGATAAATCATAAAAAAACTTTTGCGAAGTTTCCTTAAAATTGCTTCAGATTTAAATTTTTTTACTAACATTGTGTTCCACCCTAGTGCATTAGCCGACTTAAATTTTGAGTCTATAGATTTTGTAGAAGTCTATCAAATTCTGTACAGATCGAGTGATATTTAAATATATTTGGGACAAACCTTTATATATAGCCCCCAATAATTTGACTGATGTGATATCGAAAATTTAGATCAACAAAGTGGTGCAGGGTATAATATAGTCGGCCCCGCCCGACTTTAGACTTTCCTTACTTGTTTTTGACTAACATTGTGTTCCACCCTAGTGCCGACTTAAATTTTGAGTCTATAGATTTTGTAGAAGTCTATCAAATTCTGTCCAGATCGAGTGATATTTAAATGTATGTATTTGGGATAAACCTTTATATATAGCCCCCAACACATTTGACGGATGTGATATGGTATAAAAAATTTAGATCTACAAAGTGGTGTAGGGTATAATATAGTCGGCCCCGCCCGACTTTAGACTTTTCTTACTTGTTTTTTACTAACATTGTGTTCCACCCTAGTGCATTAGCCGACTTAAATTTTGAATCTATAGACTTTGTAGAAGTCTATCAAATTCTGTCCAGATATTTAAATGTATGTATATGGGACAAACTTTTATATATAGCCCCCAACACATTTAACGGATGTGATATGGTATCGAAAATTTAGATCTACAAAGTGGTGCAGGGTATACTATAGTCGGCGCCGCCCGACTTTAGACCTTTCTTACTTGTTTTCACCTGTGCTTTATTCTCTTAAAGTAGTGTCACCCATAGTAGTACTATCGTTAAGCAGCATTAGGCAGAACTTTTCTTTAGAGAAAGTTAATTCATGAAAGAGTTTCATGTATTCTCTATTTAAATTTCTCCGGCCAATAGTTGCTAAAATGTTGATAAAAAATTTAATAAAATATGAATTCGTAAATTCGAAGTAAAATTGTTCCCGTTGCCCAGTTTTTATCGCTGGATCACCTTCAATGACAATTTCAAAATTTTCTTGTTTGACTCATTCATCTTAATTCCACCCTCGTACGAATAATAAGGACATTATTACAAAGTAAGTACATGGGAAAGGATTCCATTAGCCTAAGATATAATTATAATTTTTTAGATGAATAAAGAGAAACTTGTATCTGTGGGTTTGGGTATGCCAGCCTTAGTATGCATATCATATAGTATGGACCTTCTTCTACATATGTAACATCCTTATTCGGCATATCCTTGTGGCAAAATCATATAACATATATATGTGCCTGTGTGTGTATGTGTGTGTGCGTGTGTTTTCCTGTAAACCACCGTTCATTGCAATGTCCCATAGTAGTCATAATAATAATTACTATTATGATTATCATTGTAAAAAGCCTTTTGTGTTTGGGGTTTGTATGCTAAACCGTGTCTAATGGTTTTATCGTAATATTTCCTTATGTGAGATATGACATATTTTATGACTTTACACATATAAGCCGGGTAGTTAGTAACATCCTATAGAGGAATTTCGTTTTGGGTAACATAGACGATGTTTATCTCTTATTTAAATTGTCATTTGTGTAATTTGTGTATAATTGTTTTTAAAATGAAATAATCTGAGGCCTCCGTGGAGGTAAGGATATGTACAAAAGGTAGCGAAACTTTTCAAAACAAAAAGTAGTTTTTGTGGAGAAATTGAAATGTGTAATTTTGAGATTTTTAAATTTTACTTTTGTAGTTATTCCTATTAAAATATTCAACGAAAATAATCACATCGAATTTGTCTATTGAAATCTTTAAAGGGTTAGCAGAAAGCATAAACTCCGATTTCAAGAAAACTTGGGAGCGGCTAACAACTATACCCAAAACCACAGTGTGGTTAGACCAGGGCTGTGGAGCCGGAGTCGAAGTCTTGGAGTCGGAGTCTGAAGATTTTGCTGGAGTCGGAGTCGGAGTCGTAAAAATTTTGCTCGACTCCGACTCTGGCTAAACCAAATTTTTTAAAACACTTCAGATTTTTGTAACTAAGCAAGTTTTTACCCAAATTAGTTTCCATTGCGTTATTCATTCGATCAATGTACAGCATGATTGTAAATGAAAATCAACTTCCAATTACGGCTATCTTTTGATGTTTCCTAGAATGTTAGACTAGCAGATGGGCTGGATCGATCCTTTTTAATACCCGAAATTATTTTTTTTTTTTTAATTTTATTTTAAGGCCACATACATATGTGGAATATTGACAGAACATTTTTCAAAGTGTTTTTTTTTATAGAAAATTTTGTCAATATGGAATTTCTATAGCAAATTTTGTCAAAATTTTATTTCTATAAAAAATTTATTCAAAATTTTATTACTATAGAAATATTTTTTTCTATAGAAAATTAGTCAAAATTTTATTTCTATAGAAAATTGAGTCAAAATTTTGTTTCTATAGAATATTTTGCAAAATTTTATTTCTATAGAATATTTTGCAAAAGTTTGTTTGCTACACATTTTTTTTAATTGTATTTCTATTGATAACATTTTCAAACTTTTATTTCTATAAAAAATTTTGCCAAATTTTATTTCTATAAAAATTTTATTCAAAATTTTATTTCTATATATTTGGTCAAAATTTGATTTACACAATTTTTTTTTAATTTTATTTCTATATCAATAGAAATAAAATTTAAAATTCTAAAAAATTATATCTATAAAAATTTAAGTCAAAATTTTATTTCTCTAGAAAATTTTGCCAAAATTTTATGGTAATAAATTTTTTTATTAGAAAATTTTGTCAAAATTTAATTTCTATAGAAAATTTTGTCAAAATTTTGTTTCTGTAGAATATTTTGCAGAATTTTATTTACTACACAAAAATTTTTGTAAAATTATATTTTTATTGATAATTTTTTCAAAATTTTATTTCTAAAAAAAAAAAATTGTCAAATTTTATTTCTATAGCAAATTTTCCCAAAATTTTTTTTCTTACTGATGCTCACTGCTATAAAAAATGTATTCGAAATTTTATTACTATAGAAATATTTTTTTCTATATAAAATTTAGTCAAAATTTTATTTCTATAGAAAATTTAGTCAAAATTTTGTTTCTATAGAATATGTTATTTTGCAAAATTTTATTTCTATAGAAAATTTTGCAAAATTTTGTTTGCTACACATTTTTTTTTAATTGTATTTCTATTGATAACATTTTCAAACTTTTATTTCTATAAAAAATTTTGCCAAATTTTATTTCTATAAAAATTTTATTCAAAATTTTATTTCTATATATTTGGTCAAAATTTGATTTCTATAAAAAATTTTGCCAAAATTTTATTTCTATAGAAAATTTAGTCAAAATTTTGTTTCTATAGAAAATTTTGCAAAATTTTATTTACTAGACAAAAATTTTTCCAAAATTGTATGCTCACTGCTAAGTCGAAAACTTGTAGAAATGACTCAAATTTTCAAATTTTTCAATGAATAAATCATAAATGCACTGAAAAAACAGTGAACCTTTTCCATTGCAAAATGAACTAAACTGTAGTAATATTGACCATGATTTAGCCCTTAAGATTTTTTTCAACTTGTCTAGTTTATAATTTTCTTAAATTTTAGTTCATCTATAACATTGTAGTTTAGTTCATTTTTACAACACCATAAGATTTATATACCCCTACCAAGTTAAAAAGTCAGTATTATTTTGGTTTACTTGCTTATTTTGTGGGAAATCCGATAATAAAAATTGGTTAACAGTGTCGACGACTAAACTATTTTTAAATCAATCATTCCACAGTACAGAGAAATTAAATAATTAAAGGAACAACAAACCGTTTTACTATTATGAAAATTTTCATACATTAAAATTAAACTTTCTTTAAGCAAAAGTACTTTATTATAAAAACTTATGATGAAAGTTCTTAATACAATGTTTTTTGTGAATAGAAATTATGACCACGTGGAACAGAGAGTAGTTCATTTGAACCCGCTGTTTGGACATTTTGACTTATCCTTTTTTATTCATCGTAGGTAGTTTTTTCACATATCTTGCTGGAAAAAATGGAAACAAAAATGAAAATTGTTAAAAATTAACACCATGTAATGAAATATAATTTTTAATTCTTCATTTTAGCTTATAACCTACCATATTTGGGGCATTTTATCAAATGGTGTAAAGAATTAATCTTTTCTTTGGAAAACGTATCTCATAAAATTTGTACCTGAAACAATTAGAGAAATAATCAAGTATTCTAAATAAACTCATAAAACTGTGTTGTTATCGATGTGAAGGATATAATAAAATAAATATTCTAGTTGAAAGAAAGCCAAAGTTTTAATATAAAACTTACCAATTCTCTATTAAATTGTACGCTGAGGGGAAATATAAAAAGTTGTCCAAATTTACTTGGGTTACTCTGAAATTAAATATTAAATAAAATTATTAAATAAGTTTTCAAAAAATCTAATGAAAAAAATAATAATATGCATTAAAAACCAAATATTCTTGATAACCCTAGACAGTCATCATTCGTCAAAATGACGACACGTAATTTCATTTTCTATTTAAAATGCATTTTAGTCTATTGGGAAATGGTGAATTTAAGTTATACAAATTCGACCGTATTATGAATTTTTGTTTTATACTACTTAAAATAAAATTGAATAAGAAA
This sequence comes from Haematobia irritans, assembly GCF_050003625.1. Classification (NCBI taxonomy): domain Eukaryota; kingdom Metazoa; phylum Arthropoda; class Insecta; order Diptera; family Muscidae; genus Haematobia; species Haematobia irritans. The sequence goes on along the minus strand of NC_134400.1, from coordinate 152,121,705 downwards.
ATAAACTCAAGTTTGGTTCACTTTTTCGCTCACGATGAAAATTTTAGCGTCTTGAAATGAGCCGTAGTCAAAATGACGAAGGCTGATGTTAATGTACAAAAAATAAGGATGACTGTCCAGGGCTAAAAGAAAGTTAAAGAATCCTTACCAATTCACTATTAAATTGCAGGCAAAGGAGTACTAAAAATTTGTCCAAATGTTTAAGGGGTTATTCTGAAATTAAATATTTGTTTTTACATTAAAAATATTACATTGGTTTCCAAAAAATTTGATTAAAAAAATACTAAAATAAGGCATTAAAAACCTGTAATTTTTATGATAAAAAGGTCACAAAAACGCAAATATTCTAGTTAAAATAAATCCAATTTTTAAAAGAAAACTTACCAATTCTCTTTTTTTATTTGTTCGAATCCATCTCGAGTTGCTCTGAAATTAAATATTGTTTTTACAACAAAGAAAAACATTAAACTGGTTTCCAAAAAATTAATTAACAAATAATAATATACATAAAAAATATTCTTTTTAAAAGAAAGTCATATTAAAAAGATACTTACCAATTTATGAATAAACTATACGCTGAGATATAACAACAAATATCCAAATTCATCTGGAATTGAATATTAATTTTTTACATAGAATAATAAAAATTTCAATACACTTTCAATTTCAACATATTTTCCTAAATATTCGTAATAACTTTTTTCTAAACTACCGATAAAATATTAATAACTTTCATTTAAAAGGTTTAATACACAAACACCAATATATGTCTCAAAAATCCAAAATATTCCATGCCTTTATACTCCCTTGCTGCATACCTACTTAAAAGATGCAACAGCCTACGCTAACGCCAACTATACAACTGAAGCATGCCAAACAAAACCAAGCAAAGCCAAAACATTCCTACAACAACAAAAACACATGTGCCTTTATTGAAAACAACACCTCATCCAGCCAATAAACCATCCAAGAATAACAAACACACACACACACAAACCACTAAATAAACCAAAATAAAAACAACCCCACGCTCATGTATACACAACAAAACTCAAGTAACATCATCTTTACATTAATCACATTCCACTATGCCGATAAAGATCTCTGTACTATGCATTAGTTCATAGCATCTGCTGACAATTTACTCTAAGAATAAAATTCGTAAAGGCACACCAGTTTATGAACGATGAAACGTTTAACTTAAAATTGGCAAAATTTTCATGAAATGTTATCTACCATTTTTGACGAAAATGTCTATAAATTTAATTACATGTGAACTAAAAATATTTCATTGGGTAATTTTTTACCAACAATTATTAACTATAGGAATTGTCAGTAAGAAATTGCTATCCACTTTCAAGTTCATTTTTCGTAAAAAAATATTTTCTCATACAAAAAAATCTTATAGTAAATTGCACTTATTATTTACAAAATACTTTACATTTCACAAGTAGTTTTATAGCATGACAAACGAATTTTTAACTACCAGTTAAGAAATATTTTAAGGAAACTTCCATCGTATTTTGTAGGCCATGAACTAAACGATTGCTACTTAGAATTTGTAAAATTTCCTTCCGAGTAGTTAATTTTCGTTGAAGATGCGAAAAATGAACTAAAATTCTGGAAAATTCTTGTAATAAATTATTGTAAAAATTTTCTTAAATTTACGAGACACTTTTTTTTCTGTGTGCATTTTTGCGAAACAATTATAAATATTTCCCAAATATTGCCCGAGATTTTGTAGAAGAGATTTTATCAAAATGTAGATCTAAATACAAAGTTGTGCAGAGTATATTATAATCGGCCCGCTCGACTTTAGACTTTTCTTGCATTTTTATTTTTTTTTTTTTAATTGTGTTACGTCCCATAACGTTAGATATAAATTTTAAGTACATAGATTTTGTAGAAGTATATTCAATTTTGTCTAAATCGATTCAGATTCAAATTCATGCATATGGGAATATAAACCTTTATATAGCTCGCAACAAATTTAAAGGATTTGAGATAGTATCAATAATTTTGGTCCACAAATACATATACTGTTGGTATCTTCTCATATTATGATGGGTATTTATAACATTATTTTATTTATTAAACATTGCCCTAAATTTGAAATATAGAGTTCAATTGGCATCTAATGTGAAATTAAGACCTTTTCTTTGCACACATAAATCAATACGATACTTTATATCGATCCACTTACGGTACCCCCACAATAGAACTACAAATTAGTGGTGAGATTTAGTTATATTACCCGGAGTCGACTCCGGAGTCGGAGTCGGAGTCGAGCTGATGAAAAATGCTGGAGACGGAGTCGGAGTCGAGCAAAATTGGCTCGACTCCACAGCCCTGGTTCTAACATTTTAACATATGTTATATGTCCCAAACAAGTTATGCTAGTTTATGAACATTATATGCTTGCACTCAAAAATTATGTGTTAAAAAATTTGATATGTTGGCATCCAAACATATTATATTTACAAGCACTTTATGTCCCAAACATAATATGTTCTAACATTTTAACATATATTATATGTCCCAAACAAGTTATGCTAGTTTATGAACATTATATGCTTGCACTCAAAAATTATGTGTTAAAAAATTTGAGTTCCAAACATATAATTTTTACATCCAAACATATGAAAAACAGTCTTTTTCGTCCGTGTACCTTTTGTCTATGTACCCTCTACCATGGATTACGTACACTGTTAGAAAAATATGTTTTTCATATGTTCCGATATAAACAAAATGTGTTTCGAGCCTAATTTTTTTAAACACAATATATCTAAGTGCAAACATTTAATGTTCCTAAACTATCATTAAATGTTTGTTACACATATGTTAATATGTTAGAATATATATTGTGTTTGGGACATGGATGTTTCATAAAAATAATATGTGTGAATGTAAACATATATAAATTTACAAATTTCAAGTAAACATATACAGTCTGTCAAGAAAGTCTTTTGACATTGCCAACTATTTCAACTTCTAGAAATAATTGAAATAATAAATATTTTATTAAATTTTTAATTCTGTGTACGTATGTATACTTTCCAAAATACATAATAAATTTTTTTTTTTAAATTTCATTATATTTAATTTTGGAACAAAACATAATTTTTATCCCATTGTCAAAACACTTTCTTGACAAACTGTATATGTTGTGATATTTTATTCAGAGAGCGACAGAGAGAGAGAGAGAGAGATAGAGTATAGAAAAAGAAATAGAGATGGGTTGACGAAAGATATGTTATCAACATAACACACACGCTCACAAAAAATCGCTTCTGTAACATATACTCCCAAACATATTTTGCTTCAAGCATATACATTTTTGGGTATTGCCCAAACATTTATATGTTTGATCTCTTCCAATATATAATATGTTTGAAAGCATATTGGTCTAAACAATATATGTTTGGGTAGTCTAAGTTCCAAACATTTTGTATTTTTGCATCCAAATTCAATAATGTTGTCTTCCAAAAAACAATATGTTATTTTGTGAACATATAATATGTTTGGAAGCATTTTGCACCCAAAAATATTATATGCTTAAAAAAATTCTCCCAAACAATATTGTGCTCAAAATTTTATTTATTTATTTATATATTTACAATCATAATGAATTATGAAAATAAACAGGTAATATAGGTGCTAACAGCATAGGTTTTCAACCTGAATGCTCAAAATTTTGTTTCTGCCCAATTGTATATTCCCCCACATCTTTCTCACTTCCACGAGATTTTTTTTTACCTTTTGCCGGACGGGGATTCGAACAGCGGACCACACAGTTTGTAAGGTTCAAAGAAGTAGCTGATCAATTGCCCAAGGAAAAATAAAATGTTAATTTTGTAATAACAAGCAACAACCACCAACTTAATTCAATATCGCTCCCTATTAAATAGCGCTCCAAGCTACTAAACACATATATGTTTATAGGCTATTTCTAAATTAATATATGTTTGCATCCAAGCATATTATATTTACAAACATTTTATGTCCCAAACATAATATGTTCTAACATATTAACATATATGTCCCAAACATGTTATGCTAGTTTATGAACATTATATGCTTGCACCCAAAAATATTGTGATTAAAACTTTGTGTTCCAAACATATAATGTTTATAGCCAAACATATGAAAAACAGTCTTTTTCATCCGTGCAGCGACAGAATCAAAAGAGAGCAATATCTGTGAAACTGCTTGTATGTTGTTTCGGAAAACTGTTTTATGAGTTCATTGGTTTTGGGTATGCGTTTGGCATGTTAATACGACTTCGCCAAAAATTTGATATGTTTAAGTCTAAATATTATTTAATTTGATGTTAAAATGTGTATTCGGAGTAACGAGAATAGACATTCGGAACTAAAAGAATAAACATTAAAAAAAAGTATGTCTTTTTGCCTTGAGATCAGCATTTTATGTATGTGTGGACATGTGTTTTGTTCATCATTTTGGCATTATGGGCACAATTTTTTTTCTTGGTTCGTCAAAAGACATCGGAACGTACGACGAGTATGTCAAAATATTCAGACTAAGGAAATTAAAAAACAAGTAAGTAAAGTCTAAAGTCGGGCAGGGCCGACTATATTATACCCTTCATCACTATGTAGACCAAAAATTTGTGTTACCATTTCAACTCCTTCAAATTTGTTGGGAGTTATTATGAAGGCTTTTATTAGAAATATTTATATAATTTATATACAATATGGAGACAATTTTTTGTACTTCTATAAAATCTCTAGAATTAAAATTTAAATCGGCTAACACCTTGGGATGAAACACAATGTTAGTTAAGATACAAAATATGGGAAATATAAAGCTAGAGCAATTTTAATGCAATTTTACGAAATAATATTTACGATTTATCGAGCGAGAAATACGTATTCGAGATAAAGGAAAATTTAGTTAATATTTAAAGTTTTTGCTACAGTGGCGCTTTTACAAGGATATTGGTTGAATCTCGGCATTATATGTGGTCAATTGTGGGCTGTGATATATTATTTGGCCTAGTTTATTTAAAACTCGACCGTTTTGTGGAAAGTGTGGTATTACAGTGTGAAATATGACTACGAATTCTGAACCAATTAGATCAAAAAGCATATTAAATATATTCTCTGTGGAAACTATCGAGTCAACTGAAGGAAACTCCCATTGAAAATAAGTCTAAAATATGAAAAATTCTACTCAACTCTGGCGTATATATACAAAATTAGAAGCAAATCAGGCTTCAACTCTGGCTTTTGTGCAAATCGGACGAAATATATATATGGGAGCTATATCTAAATCTGAACCGAGTCCAAACAAATTTGGCACAGTTAACCATACTATTAAACGCACTCCTTTGCAAAATTTGAAGCAAATCAGGGTAAAATTCTGGCTGTTGAGGTCATATAACTACAAATCGGACGAAAGGTATATATGGGAGCTATATCTAAATCTGAACCGATTTCAACCAAATTTGGCACAGTTAACCATATTATTAAACGTACACTTTGTGAAAATTTTGAATCAAATCGGGGCAAAATTCTGGCTTTTAAAGCCGTATAAGTGCAAATCGGACGAAAGATATATATGGGAGCTATATCTAATTCTGAACCAATTTTAACCAAATTTGGCACAAATTTGGCTTTTGAGGCCATATAAGTCCAAATCGGACGAAAGGTATATATGGGAGCTATATCTAAATCTGAACCAATTTTAACCAAATTCGGCACAGTTAACAATATTATTAAACGTACACTTTGTGCAAATTTTAAATTAAATCAGGGCAAAATTCTGGCTTTTGAAGCCATACAAGTGCAAATCGGACGAAAGATATATATGGGAGCTATATCTAAATCTGAACCGATTTAGCTAATGTTTTGCAGGTTTTCCGTGACCGACAAAACATTCAGATGTACGAAATTTGAAGAAGATCAGTTCATAAATAAGTGAATTATGATCAAATCGGTGATAAATATATATGGCAGCTATATCTAAATCTGAACCGATTTTTTCCAACATCAATAGCGATTGTCTTTGACCCGAAGAAAGACCCCATGCCAAAATTGAGGACGATAAGACTTAAATTGCGAGCTGTACTTTGTGCACAAAATTACATATACAGACGGACGGACGGACAGACAGACAGACAGACGGACATCGCTAAATCGACCCAGAATTTAATTCTAAGCCGATCGGTATACTAAAAGGTGGGTCTATGACTATTATTTCTTGGCGTTACATACAAATGCACAAACTTATTGTACCCTGTACCACAGTAGTGGTGAAGGGTATAACAAGTAAGGAAAGTCTAAAGTCGGGCGGGGCCGACTATATTATACCCTGCACCACTTTGTATATCTAAATTTTCGATACCATATCACATCCGCCAAATGTGTTGGGTGCTATATATAAAGGGTTGTTCCAAATACATACATTTAAATATCACTCGATTTGAACAGAATTTGATAGACTTTTACAAAATCTATAGACTCAAAATTTAAGTTGGCTAATGCACTAGGGTGGAACACAATTATATTAAAAAAAAGTAAGTAGAGCCTAAAGACGGTCGGGGCCGACTATATTATACCCTTCACCCCTATGTAGGCCAAAATTTGTGTTACATCTCAACTACTTCACATTTGCTGGAAGCTACGTAAAGGAGCCATTTTTTTATTTCTACAAAATCTTTAGAATTAAAATTTAAATCGGCTAACGCTAACCAGTTAATTGGAGGAAACTTCCATTGAAAATGGGCCTCTGATGTACGTATATATGAGAGCTATATATAATCTGAACCGATTTTGACTAAATTTGAAATGTATAGTTAGAATAATAATTCTGCTATCTATGCGAAATTTCACGTAAATGGGAGTATAACTTTATCCCCCCTGGTCATATGAGTTCAAATAAGACGGAAGATATATATGGGAGCTATATCTATATCGGAACCGATTTCAACCAAATTTGGGACAATTACCGATACTACTAAACGCACTCCTTGCGCGAAATTTGAAGCAAATCACGGCAAACCTCTAGCTTTAGTGGCCATATAAGTTCAAATCGGACGAAAGATATATATGGGAGCTATATCTAAATCTGAATCGATTTTGACCATATTTGGCACATGCAATAGTATCATTAAAAGTACCGCTTGTGCAAAATTTGAAGCAAATCACGGCAAACCTCTGGCTTTTGTGGCCATATAAGTTCAAATCGGACGAAAGATATATATGGGAGCTATATCAAAATGTGAAGCGATTTCAATCAAATTTACCAAGCATTGGTAGAATGTCGATTCTACCCTCTGTGCAAAATTTCACGAAGAGCGGTAGTAAACTTTGGCCTCTGTGGTCATATGAGTCCAAATCGGACGAAAGATATATGTAAATCTGAACCGATTTGGCTGATATTTTGCGAGATTTTCGAGATTCATAAAATATTTGGATGTACGGTATTTCAAGACAATCGGTTGATAAACACGCTAACTATGACCAAATCGGGGATAAATAAATATGGCAGCTATATCGAAATCTGAACCGATTTTTTCCAAAACCAATAGCGATTGTTCTTGTCCCTATGCCAAATTTGAGGACGATCGGACTTAAATTGCGAGCTGTACTTTGTGCACAAAATTACATATACAGACAGACGGACGGACCGACAGACAGACGGACATGGCTAAATCGACTCAGAATTTAATTCTAAGCCGATCGGTATACTAAACGATATGTGTCAGACTTTTCCTTCTTGGCGTTACATACAAATGCACAAACTTATTATACCCTGTACCACAGTAGTGGTGAAGGGTATAAAAATATGGGAAACATTTAAATCTGAAGCAATTTTAAGGAAACTTTGCAAAAGTTTATTTATGATTTATCGCTCGATATATATGTATTAGAAGTTTAGGAAAATTAGAGTCATTTTTACAACTTTTCGACTAAGCAGTGGGAATTTTACAAGCAAAAATGTTGGTATTTTGACCATTTTTGTCGAAATCAGAAAAGCATATATTCATATATATGCTTTTCTGATTTGAGATTTTCAAGATTCATAAAATATTTGGATGTACCGTATTTCAAGAAAATCGGTTGATAAACACGCTAACTATGACCAAATCGGGGATAAATATATATGGCAGCTATATCTAAATCTGAACCGATTTCAACCAAATTTGGCACGCATAGCTACAATGCTAATTCTACTCCCTGTGCAAAATTTCAACTAAATCGGTGTTAAAAATTAGCCTCTGTGGTCATATGAGTGTAAATCGTGCGAAAGCTATATATGGGAGATATATCCAAATCTGAACCGATTACAACCAAATTTGGCACGCATAGTTACAATGCTAATTCTACTCCCTATGCAAAATTTCAACTAAATCGGAGCAAAAAATTGGCCTCTGTGGGCAAATGAGTGTAAATCGGGCGAAAGCTATATATGGGAGCTATATCTAAATCTGAACCGATTTGGCTGATATTTTGCAAGTTTTTCGAGACTCATAAAATATTCGGATGTACGGAATTTGAGGAAGATCGGTTGATATACACGCCAATTATGACAAGATCGGTGAAAAATATATATGGAAGCTATATCTAAATCTGAACCGATATTTTTCAAAATCAATAGGGATCGACTTTGAGCCGAAACAGGACAATCGGACTAAAACTGCGTGCTATACTTTGCACACAATAATACATCAACAGACAGACAGACAAACGGACATCGCTAAATCGACTCAGAATTTAATTCTAAGTCGATCCGTATACTAAAAGGTTGGTCTGTGATTACTCCTTCTTGGCGTTACATTCAAATGCACAAACTTATTATACCCTGTACCACAGTAGTGGTGAAGGGTATCAAAATCTAGCTAATGAAAGGAACAATAGCCAAATTTCCCACTAATTGATAAACTATTTTATATTAATATTCATTAACATTTTTATACCCTCCACCATAGGATGGGGGGTATAGTAACTTTGTTATTCCGTTTGTAACACATCGAAATATTCCTCTAAGACCCCATAAAGCATATATATTCTGGGTCGTGGTGAAATTCTGAGTCGATCTAAGCACGTCCGTCCGTCCGTCAGTTGAAATCACGATAACTTCCGAACGAAACAAGCTATGGACTTCAAACTTGGCACAACTAGTTGTTATTGATGTAGGTCGGATGGTATTGCAAATGGGCCATATCAGTTCACTTTTACGTATAGCCCCCATATAAACGGACCCCCAGTTTTGGCTTGCGGAGCCTATAAGTGTAGCATTTTTCATCCGGTCTGGCTGAAATTTAGTGCATGGTGTAAGTATATGGTCTTTAACAACCATGCAAAAATTGGTCCATATCGGTCCATAATTATATGTAGCCCATATAAACCATATAAACCGATCCCCAGATTTGGCTTGCGGAGCCTCAAAGCGAAGCAAATTTCATCCGATCCGGCTGAAATTTGGTACATGATGTTGGTATATGGTCTCTAACAACCATGCAAAAATCGGTCCATATCGGTCCATAATTATATATAGACCCCATATAAACCGATCTCCAGATTTGGCTTGCGAAGCCTCAAAGAGTAGCAAATTGCATCCGATCCGGCTGAAATTTGGTACATGGTATTGGTATATGGTCTCTAACAACCGTTCAAAAATTGGTCCACATCGGTCCTTAATTATATATAGCGTCCATATAAACCGATCCCCAGATTTGGGTTGCGGAGCCTCAAAGAGAAGCAAATTTCATCCGATCCGCCTGAAATTTGGTACATGATATTGGTATATGGTCTCTAACAACCGTGCAAAAATTGGTCCACATTGGTTCATAATTATATATAGCCCCCATATAAACCGATCCCCAGGTTTGGCTTGCGAAGTCTCCAAGAGAAGCAAATTTCATCCAATCCGGTTGTAACTTGGAACATGGTGTTACTATATGATCTTTAACAACCGTGCCAGAATTGGTCCATATCGGTCCATAATTATATATAGCCCCCATATAAAACGTTCTCCAGATTTGACCTCCGGAGCCTCTTGGAGGAGCAAAATTCATCCGATCCGGTTCAAATTAGGAACGTGGTGTTAGTATATGGTCGCTAACAACCATACCAAAATTGGTCCAATCACACAAAAATTGGTCCATATCGGTTCATAATCATAGTTGCCACTAGAGCCAAAAATAATCTACCAAAATTTTATTTCTATAGAAAATTTTGTCAAAATTTTATTTCTAGAGAAAACTTTGTTAAAATTTTATTCGGTTCATAATTAAATTTTCATCATTGTCAAAATTTTATATCTATAGAAAATTTTGTCAAAAATTTATTTCTATAGAAAATTTTGTTCAAATTTTATTCGGTTCATATTCATGGTTGCCACCCGAGCCAAAAATAACCTACCAAGATTTTATTTCTATAGAAAATTTTGTCAAAATTTTATTTCGATAGAAAATTGTGTTAAAATTTTATTTATTTTATTTTGTCAAAATTTTTATTTCTATAGAAAATTTTGTGAAAATTTTATTTCTATAGAAAATTTTGTTAAAATTTTATTTCTGTAGAAAATTTTGTAAAAATTTTATGTCTACTTTGTCAAACTGAATTATATACGTATTGGATCGATCTTTTTTGATTTAGTATATACCACGTATGGACTTACATACAATTTAGAAGATGGTGTTAGGAGGTTTTAAGATACCTTGTCATCGGCAAGCGTTACCGCAACTTAAGTAATTCGATTCTGAATGGCAGTGTTTAGAAGAAGTTTCTACGCAATCCATGATGGAGGGTATATAAGCTTCGGCCTGGCCGAACTTACGGCCGTATATACTTGTTTAGTTTAATATATACCACATGTGGACTACCTTGCAATTTAGAAGACGGTGTTAGGAAGTTTTAAGATACCTTGTCATCGGCAAGTGATACGGCAACCCAAGTAATTCGATTGTGGATGACAGTCTTCAGTAGAAGTTTCTACGCAATCCATGGTGGAGAGTACATAAGCTTCGCCTTGGCCGAACTTAAGGCCGTATATACTTGTTAAGTAGTAAATTCTTATACCCAGCGAAGAAAACAGTATTAGTAAAATTCCATGCCTTATTCTAGTTAATGAACTATTCCTAACTTCTTTCAGTTTAGGATTTTTACTGAAACAAGTAAATTTTTCTATTTCACACAAAAATTTACCTTAATAATCCAAATAAGTTTTCTTAGTTATTAACCACCTAACGAATTATGTATGAGTTCGTGCATATGTTTTGTCGAACACTGTATACTCGAATGATATAGCACATTTCAGAATTGATGTAGCCCTAGTCGTCTGTTTAATGATCCGTCCAAATTCCTCTCTGAAATATTCATATAAAGGATGTTTATTTTTAAGACTGATAGATATCTGTGATAATTATTGCACTTGCAATATTTCTTTTATATTTATTAGTCATAAAAATTGACAATTTCATTTTTTTGCTAAATTTAGTATATGTGTGATGACAAAGCTACATTAAGTAATTAAACTGGCAATAATTATTATCGGTTAACACAAAAACACATTTGCCTAATTCTTTTACTCATATTAACTAAAAGTTGAAAATAATGGTGCATTTTAGTCAGTGGCCTGCAATAAGAGAGTTATATGCGTATATTTCACGAACCGAAAAAGTCCAAAAATACAGTGATCACAATGAAGATTCTGAACCTACTACTAACAGCAGTTTTTATCTTCGAAATAAATGCAATGGTAAGTTTCAAATTCTTTTATGAAGCATAATTTCATTACGCTGATGTAATTGGAGCAATTATTAAATAAACATATACTGAAATCATGTACCGAATTTCAACCGCAACGGATGAAATTTGCCCCTTGATGAAATTCCCGAGGACAAATCCCGCGATCGGTTTATATGGCAAGTAGGTAAAATTATGGACCCATATCGACCAATCTTTGCACGGTTGTAGGAGAGCATATACTTACATCATGTATCAACTTTCAATCAGAGAGCTGCGAAAATCAAATCTGGGGATCGGTTTATATGGAGGTATTCCTATTTGTGGTCGTAGAATACCTCTAGATTTCCAATTTCAGGGAATTCGGATAGAAACTATGGTTTCTAGAAGCCCAAGAAATAAAATTGGGAGATCGGTCTATATGGGGGCTATATCAAAACATGGACCGATACACACCATTTCCAGCCCACCTACTTTTGGTCCCAAAATACCTTTAGATTTAAATTTTCAGCCAAATCGGATAGAAAGTACAGTTTCTAGAAGCCCAAGAAGTAAACTCGGTCTATATAGGGGGCTATACATAAACGCTATCAATCAATTCCATTTTATCATTAAATAGTTCTGACATTATAAAGCTGTGGCCGAAGTTTCACAATGATACCTATACTGGAAGTAGTTTTGGCCGCTAAATCCATACAGCACCGACCACTGTGCAGCCCTAAGTTCGTTACTATGACACAGATTCTCTTGCATAGCATCCCAAAAGTGGAGCCCATACAAAACCTTAACAACACCAGCAGAAATGATTCGATAATTGAAGATCAGATTTGATCGAAGGCCACGTCGCACACAGAAAAAAATTTCAGTAGTTAAACTAACGCTAAATTTAACTTATTTTTATTCGAAAAAATTTATTTGCTGGTATTTAAATTTTATTATTTTTATCGAAATTTTCCACAGCTTAATGAAATCTTACTTTTTTCAAGTATGTCTCAAAAATTTTATGAACTAAACGTGAGCATAAAGTTCAATGACCGTACACATAAGTTCAATATGAACTAAAGCAAAAGAAGATTTTCGTACGATTCCCAAAAATGATTTTCTTCTTTACTTTTAGTTAATTTTTTTATACCCTGCGATATAGCCATGTCCGTCTGTCCGTGAACACATTTTTGTAATCAAAGTCTAGGTCGCTGTTTTAGTTCAATAGACTTCAAATTTGGCACAAGTATGTGTTTTGGCTCAGAATAGATACCTATTGATTTTGGAAGAAATCGGTTCAGATTTAGATATAGCTCCCATATATATATTATATATATTTAGATATATCTGCCATATATACTTATCACCTATCTGGTCATAATTGACGTATTTATCAACGTATTTTCTCAAAATTTCGGGCAGCCAAATATTTTGGGGCTTTCGTAAGATATGCAAAATATCAGTCAAATCGGTTCAGATTTAGTTATAGCTCCCATATATATCTTTCGTCCGATTTGAACTTATATGACCTCAAAAGCCAGAGTTTTGTCTTGATTTGCTTCAAATTTTGCACAAGGAGTATGTTTAATAGCATCATTAAGTATACCAAATTTCTTTGAAATCGGTTCAGATTTAGATATAGCTCCCATATATATTTGTACCCTGATCCACACTGTGGAACAGGGTATTATAAGTTAGTGCATATGTTTGCAACACCCAGAAGGAGACGAGATAGACACATGGTGTCTTTGGCAAAAATGCTCAGGGTGGGCTCCTGAGTCGATATAGCCATGTCCGTCTGTCCGTGAACACATTTTTGTAATCAAAGTCTGGGTCGCAGTTTTAGTCCAATCAACTTCAAATTTGGCATAAGTATGTGTTTTGGCTCAGAATAGATCCCTATTGATTTTGGAAGAAATCGGTTCAGATTTAAAAAAAGCACCCATATATATATTTCGCCCGATATGGACTTATATGGCCCCAGAAGCCAGAGTTTTACCTTAATTTGCTTAAAATTTTGCACAAGAAGAACAATTAGTACTATAGTCAAGTGTGACAAATTTTATTGAAATCGGTTCAGATTTAGATATAGCTCCCATATATATCTTTCGCCCGATATGGACTACTACGGTCCCAGAAGCCAGAGTGTTACCCCAATTTGGTTGAAATTCTGCACAGGGAGTAGAAATAGCATTGTTGCTATGCGTGCCAAATTTGGTTGAAATCGGTTTAGATTTAGACATAGCTCCCATATATATGTTTTCTGATTTCGACAAAAATGGTCAAAATACCAACATTTTCCTTGTAAAATCGCCACTGCTTAGTCCAAAAGTTGTAAAAATGACTCTAATTTTCCTAAACTTCTAATACATATATATCGAGCGATAAATCATAAATAAACTTTTGCAAAGTTTCCTTAAAATTGCTTCAGATTTAAATGTTTCCCATATTTTTATACCCTTCACCACTACTGTGGTACAGGGTATAATAAGTTTGTGCATTTGTATGTAACGCCAAGAAATAGTGGTCATAGACCCATCTATTAGTATACCGATCGCTTTAGAATAAAATTCTGAGTCGATTTAGCGATGTCCGTCTGTCTGTCTGTCTGTCTGTCCGTCTGTCTGTCTGTCCGTCTGTCTGTATATGTAATTTTGTGCACAAAGTACAGCTCGCAATTTAAGTCCGATCGTCCTCAAATTTGGCATAGGGCCGTTTCTTGGGACAGAGACAATCGCTATTGGTTTTGGAAAAAATCGGTTCAGATTTAGATATAGCTGCCATATATATTTTTCGCCCGATATGGACTTATATGGCCCCAGAAGGCAGAGTTTTGGCCCAATTTGAAATTTTGCACTAGGAGTACAATTAGTAATACAGTCATGTGTGCCAAATTTAATTGAAATCGGTTCCGAGTTAGATATAGCTCCCATATATATGTTTTTCTGATTTCGACAAAAATGGTCAAAATACCAACATTTTCCTTGTTAAATCGCCACTGCTTAGTCGAAAAGTTGTAAAAATTACTCTAATTTTCCTAAACTTCTAATACATATAAATCGAGCGATAAATCATAAATAAACTTTTGCGAAGTTTCCTTAAAATTGCTTCGGATTTAAATGTTTCCCATATTTCTTTACTAACATTGTGTTCCACCCTAGTGCATTAGCCGACTTAAATTTTGAGTCTATAGATTTTGTAGAAGTCTATCAGATTCTGTCCAGATCGAGTGATATTTAAATGTATGTATATGGGACAAACCTTTATATATAGCCCCCAACACATGTGATATGGTATTGAAAATTTAGATCTACAAAGTGGTGTAAAGTATAATATAGGCTGCCCCGCCCGACTTTAGACTTTCCTTACTTGTTATACCCACCACCATAGAATGGTGACGGGGGTATAATAAGTTTGTCATTCCGTTTGTAACACATCGAAATATCGATTTCCGACTATATAAAGTATATATATTCTTGATCAGGGAGCAATTCTATGACGATATAACGATGTCCGTCTGTCCGTCTGTCTGTCTGTCTGTCTGTCTGTCTGTTGTAATCACGCTACAGTCTTCAATAATGAAGCAATCGTGCTGAAATTTTGCACAAACTCGTCTTTTGTCTGCAGGCAGGTCAAGTTCGAAGATGGGCTATATCGGTCCAGGTTTTGATATAGTCCCCATATAAACCGACCTCCCGATTTGGGGTCTTGGGCTTATAGAAATCGAAGTCTTTATCCAATTTGCCTGAAATTTGAAATCTAGAGGTATTTTACGACCATAAAGAGGTGTGCCAAAAATGGTGAGTATCGGTCCATGTTTTGGTATAGCCCCCATATAGACCGATCTCCCGATTTTACTTCTTGGGCTTATAGAAACCGCAGTTTTTATTCAATTTACCTGATATTGGAAATCTAGAGGTATTGTAGGACCACAAATACGTGTGCCAAAAATTGTGAGTATCGGTCCATAGTTTGGTATAGCCCCCATATATAGACCGATCTCCCGATTTTACTTCTTGGGTTTATAGAAACCGCAGTTTTTATTCAATTTACCTGAAATTGGAAATCTAGAGGTATTGTAGGACCACAAATACGTGTGCCAAAAATTGTGAGTATTGGTCCATATTTTGGTATAGCCCCCATATAGACCGATCTCCCGATTTTACTTCTTGGTCTTATAGAAACCGCAGTTTTTATTCAATTTACCTGAAATTGGAAATCTAGAGGTATTGTAGGACCACAAATACGTGTGCCAAAAATTGTGAGTATCGGTCCATGTTTTGGTATGGTCCCCATATAAACCGACCTCCCGATTTGGGGGTCTTGGGCATATAGAAATGGTAGCTTTTATCCGATTTGCCTGAAATTTGAAATCTAGAGGTATTTTATGACCATAAAGAGGTGTGCAAAAAATGGTGAGTATCAGTCCATATTTTTGTATAGCCCCCATATAGACCGATTTCCCGATTTTACTTCTTGGGCTTCTAGAATCCGAAGTTTTTATCCAATTTGCCTGAAATTGGAAATCTATAGGTATTTTCGGGTCATAAAGAGGTGTGCCGAAAACGGTGAATATCGGTCCATATTTTGGTATGGCCCCCATAAGAACGATTTAACTCCTTGGGTTTCTAGAAACCGTAGGTTTTATCTGATTTGACTGAAATTGTAAATATTCTGGTATTTTAGGCTCACAAAAACGTGTATCGGATTAAGTTTTTATCGGTCCATTTGGTAATGCCTCCATATAGACCGACTTCACTTCTTGAGGGTATAGAAAGCGCACTGATCATGAAAATTGCTTGACATTTCCAGATTTTACTTCTACAGATTAAAGATTTCAAATCAAGACGTTATTTTATAATTTTCTTGCGCACTTACAAGAGATGTTAATGATTCCTCTAAAACTCAAACAAAAATGGTTCTTATAAATCCAGAATCTGATATAGTCCTCATAGGGGATATCTTTAAATTTATCTTCGGGAAGTGTCCTCAAGCCCTCCTGAAATTTCAAAGGAAACCCTAATATTTGGTTCATGGTGGTGGGTATTTAAGATTCGGCCCGGCCGAACTTAGTGCTGTATATACTTGTTTTTTTACTAACATTGTGCTACGTCCCGGTCATTAGTCGATTTAAATTTGAGTCTAAAATTGTTTTCCAAATCGTTTCATATTTAAATATTTGTATAAGGGAACATAGACCTTTTTATAGCTCCCAGCAAATTTGAAGGAGTTAAGATGGTATCAAAATTGTTGGTATACATAGTGGTGAGGGGTATAATATAGTCGGGCCCTCCCGACTTTAGACTTTATTTACTTGTTTTTTTTTTTTATCAAATAAACTTATACTTTTGTTCTATGTATTTCATATATGCTTATATTTCAAAATTGCCACCGACATAGTTTGTTTTGACTACACATTGTTTGGTGTTATTTATATATATGTTAAGTAATGTGCATAATTTGCACGAATGATTTATCCATTTGAATGAAAATATTTATATTGTTCCTAATATTCTTATGATTTTCTATTGTAGCGTGATTTCACCATCGACATCCATTATCTGAATGTCACCGTTTCCGATACTGAGTTCGCCAAATCATACAGTTACAAACTTTACGATAACAAAACTATAAGCGGGGAGTTTATGTTAAAAAAGAACGTTACGCAATTTGATGTGAAAATTAATGGATTTCTCTTGAGAAAAAATAACAGTCCTATAAAGTTCATGACCTTTCAGTTGGATGGTTGCAAATGCATGATTGCTGGCCTAAAGGCAAATGTTCTGAAAGAGGTCTACACCGAGTTACGACGTGTATCTAATATGCCTATTAAATGCCCTTTATTAGCAGTAAGTATTATCTTTCGAAATTCCATGATTTCTATTTCTAAATTAAATTAAATTACTTGTCTGTTATAATTTTACAGAATAAATTATATGAGTTTAAAAATGCTACATTTAACGCTGACCAATTTCCATTGGCTCTACCAAAGGTAGCATGGAGAATTGTAGCTGATTTGATTACCGCCAAAAAAGTTAGATCTAACATCATCGTTGAGGGACGAGTTCGTTTATTGTGAAAACAGTAATGTAATATTGGGAATCCAATCATTCTATAAACCAAAAAATAATTAAAGATTTATACCCATATTCATAAAGGTTAGCGTATACTATAAACCTACTATTAGCATACAAATTCCTTCGATAAACTGTCAGTAAATTATAATGAATCTACACTTTTGTCAATATATGGGTTCGAACTAGATATTTTTGTTAATTTCGGAAAAAAACAAGTAAGGAAAGTCTAAAGTCGGGCGGGACCGACTATATTATACCCTGCACCACCTTGTAGATCCACATTTTCCGATCTGGGCAAAATTTGCTAGACTTCTATAAAATCTATACACTTGGTTTATAAATTAGGCAATAAACATGAATTTCTCTAATTAAGAATAAAATCAAACAATATTAACATTTTATTTCTATTTATTGTGTATGCTCTTAATTATTGATATTGGACTTATATTGCGACCTAGACTTTGATCACAAAAATGTGTTCACAGACAGACGGACGGACGGACGGACAGACAGACAAGGTTATATCGACTCAGGGAACCACCCTGAGCATTATTGCCAAAGGCACCATATGTCTACCTCGTCTCCTTCTGTGTGTTACAACATATGCACTACCTTATAATATCCTGTTCCACAGTGTGGCGCAGGGTATAAATATGGGAAAGATTTAAATCTGAAGCAATTTTAAGGAAACTTTGCAAAAGTTTTTTTACGATTATCGCTCGATATATATGTATTTGATGATAAGGAAAATTACAGTCCTTTTTACAAGTTTTCGACTAAGCAGACGCGATTTTAAAAGGGAAAATGTTGGTATTTTGACCATTTTTGTCGAAATCAGAAAAACATATTATGGGAGCTATATCTAAATCTGAACCGATTTTAACAAAATTGGACACGCATAGCTACAATGCTAATTCTACTCCTTGTGCAAAATTTCAACTAAATCGGAGCAAAAAATTGCCCTCTGTGGGCAAATGAGTGTAAATCGGACGAAAGCTATATATGGGAGCTATATCTAAATCTGAACCGATTTGGCTGGTATTTTGCAAGTTTTTCGAGACTCATAAAATATTCGGATGTACTGAACTTAAAGAACATCGGTTGATAAACACGCCAATTATAACCAGATCGGGTATAAATATATATGGCGGCTATATCTAAATCTGAACCGATTTTTTCCAAAACTAATAGCGATTGTCTTTGTCCCAAAAAACGACCCTATGCCAAATTTGAGGACGATCGGACTTAAACTGCGACCTGTACTTTGCGCACAAAAATACATGAACAGACAGACAGACAGACGGACGGACGGACAGACAGACAGACGGACATCGCTAAATCGACTCAGAATTTAATTCTGAGACGATCGGTATACTAAACGATGGATCTCAGACTTTTCCTTCTTGGCGTTACATACAAATGCACAAACTTATTATACCCTGTACCACAGTAGTGGTGAAGGGTACAAATATCAGAAATATTTAAATTGCATAAAATTTAGCAAATCTGCATTTATGATTTATAGGTCGATATATACGAATTAGTAAATAGGTAAATTTAAATCATTTTAGCGAGTTTTCGACTTAACAGTGACGATTTTACAAGGAACATGTGGGTATTTTGGCCATATTTGCTAAAATCGGAAGAATATATATGGGGGCTTTGTCTAATTCTGAGCCGACTTTGATACAATTTGGCACACTTTGCTAAAATTTTAATTGAACGCTCATTGCAAAACTTCAAAATTATCGAAATGAAACTTTGGCCTTCGTGGTCATATGGGAGTTATATCTATATATGGGAGTTATATCTAAATCTGAACCGATTTCAACCAAATTTGGCATGTGTTGCAAGAATGTTAGTCCTACTCTCTGTACAAAACTTCAAGTAAATCGACGCGAAATGTTGACCTCTGGGGCCATATAAGTTCGTATCGGACGAAAGATATATGTGACAGCTATATCAAAATCTGAACCAATTTCAACAAAATTTGGCATGCATAGTAAAAATGTTATTTCCATGCACAATTTTAAGTAAATCGGAGAAAAATTTTGATCTACAGTGGTCATATCTGTAAATCGGACGACAGCTATATATGGGAGCTATATCTAAATCCGAACCAATTTCAATTAAATTCGGTACGCATATTTATAATGTTAATTCTACTCCCTGTGAAAAATTTCACGTAACTCGGAGTAAACATTTGGCCTCTGGCGTCATAGGAGTGTAAATCGGGCGAAAGCTATATATGGGAGCTATATCTAAATCTGAACCGATTTCAACCACATTCGGTGTGGACATTTTCAATGTTAATTCTACTCCCTGTGCAAAATTTCACGTAAATCGGAACAAAGGTTGGCCTCTGAGGCCATAGGAGTGTAAATCGGGAGAAAGCTATATATGAGAGCTATATCTGAATCTGAACCGATGTGAATGATATTTTGCATTTACGAGACTCACAAAATACTCGATTATACGAAATTGGAAGAAGATCGGTTGAAAAATACGTCATTTCTGACCAGATCGGTTGTAAATATATATGACAGCTATATCTAAATCTGAGCCGATATATATGGGAGCTATATCTAAATCTGAACCGATTTCAACTAAATTTGTCACACATACCGATACTATATCCAAATCGGACGAAAGATATACATGGGAGCTATATCTAAATCTGAACCGATTTCCATCAAATTTACCAAGCATTGGTAGAATGTCAATTCTACCCTCTGTGCAAAATTTCACGAAAATCAGTAGTAAACTTTGGCCTCTTTTGCCATATGAGTCTAAATCGGACGAAAGATATATATATCAGCTATATCTAAATCTGAACCGATTTGGATAATATATTGCAAGTTTTTCGAGATTCATAAAATATTCGGATGTACGGAATTTGAAGAACATCGATTGATAAACACGCCAATTATAACCAGATCGGGGATAAATATATATGGCAGCTATATCTAAATCTGAGCCGATTTTTTCCAAAATCAATAGCGATTGAGGACGATCGGACTTAAACTGCGACCTGTACTTTGCGCACAAAAATACATGAACAGACAGACGGACAGACAGACAGACGGACATTGTTAAATCGACTCAGAATTTAATTCTAACACGATCGGTATACTAAACGATGGATCTCAGACTTTTCCTTCTTGGCGTTATATACAAATGCACTTATTATACCCTGTACCACAGTATACCCTGTACCACAGTAGTGGTGAAGGGTATAAAAAAACAAGTATATTCGGCCACGCCGAAGCTTATGTACCCTCCATCATGGATTGCGTAGAAACTTCTTCTAAACACTGCCATCCAGAATCGAATTACTTAAGTTGCGGTAACGCTTGCCGATGGCAAGGTATCTTAAAACCTCCTAACACCATCTTCTAAATTGTATGTAATTCCATACGTGGTATGTATTAAATCAAAAAAGATCGATCCAATACGTATATAATTCAGTTTGACAAAGTAGACATAAAATTTTGACAAAATTTTCTACAGAAATAAAATTTTAACAAAATTTTCTATAGTAATAAAATATTCACAAAATTTTCTATAGAAATAAAAATTTTGACAAAATAAAATAAATAAAATTTTAACAAAATTTTCTATCGAAATAAAATTTTGACAAAATTTTCTATAGAAATAAAATCTTGGTAGGTTATTTTTGGCTCGAGTGGCAACCATGATTATGAACAGAATAAAATTTGAACAAAATTTTCTATAGAAATAAAATTTTGACAAAATTTTCTATAGATATAAAATTTTGACAATGATGAAAATTTGATTATGAACCGAATAAAATTTTAACAAAATTTTCTCTAGAAATAAAATTTTGACAAAATTTTCTATAGAAATAAAATTTTGGTAGATTATTTTTGGCTCTAGTGGCAACCATGATTATGAACCGATATGGACCAAATTTTGTGTGATTGGACCAATTTTGGTATGGTTGTTAGCGACCATATACTAACACTACGTTCCTAATTTGAACCGGATCGGATGAATTTTGCTCCTCCAAGAGGCTCCGGAGGTCAAATCTGGAGAACGTTTTATATGGGGGCTATATATAATTATGGACCGATATGGACCAATTCTGGCACGGTTGTTAAAGATCATATACTAACACCATGTTCCAAATTACAACCGGATTGGATGAAATTTGCTTCTCCTGGAGACTTCGCAAGCCAAACCTGGGGATCGGTTTATATGGGGGCTATATATAATTATGAACCGATGTGGACCAATTTTTGCATGATTGTTAGAGACCATATACCAACAACATGTACCAAATTTCAGCCGGATCGGATGAAATATGCTTCTCTTAGAGGCTCCACAAGCCAAATCTGGGGATCGGTTTATATGGGGGCTATATATAATTAAGGACCGATATGGACCAATTTTTGCACGGTTGTTAGAGACCATATACCAATATCATGTACCAAATTTCAGGCGGATCGGATGAAATTTGCTTCTCTTTGAGGCTCCGCAACCCAAATCTGGGGATCGGTTTATATGGACGCTATATATAATTATGGACCGATGTGGACCAATTTTTGAACGGTTGTTAGAGACCATATACCAATACCATGTACCAAATTTCAGCCGGATCGGATGCAATTTGCTTCTCTTTGAGGCTTCGCAAGCCAAATCTGGGGATCGGTTTATATGGGGGCTATATATAATTAAGTACCGATATGGACCAATTTTTGCATGGTTGTTAGAGATCATATACCAACACCATATACCAAATTTCAGCCGGATCGGATGAAATATGCTTCTGTTAGAGGCTCCACAAGCCAAATCTGAGGGTCCCTTTATATGGGGGCTATACGTAAAAGTGGACCGATATGGCCCATTTTCAATACCATCCGACCTACATCGATAACAACTACTTGTGCCAAGTTTCAAGTCGATAGCTTGTTTCGTTCGGAAGTTAGCGTGATTTCAACAGACGGACGGACATGCTTAGATCGATACAGAATTTCACCACGACCCAGAATATATATACTTTATGGGGTCTTAGAGCAATATTTCGATGTGTTACAAACGGAATGACAAAGTAAATATACCTCCATCCTATGATGGAGGGTATAACAATCTTTTCTGGCTAATTGCATTTTACCTCAAATCATTCTCACTTCCACGAGGTTTTTTAGTTCTTAGCACCTTTTTCTATAAAACAAACAATGTGGAAGAAATTATTCGATTTTATACATTTTTCAAATATTACCTTTCGCCTGGACGGAGAATCGAACCGCGGACCATGCAATTTGTAAGCCAACACACTATCCACTGAGCTATGTAGCTGTTATTGTCATCAATAGACAATTATCCATATAAGTTATATTTATATAGCACAGCTTGCAGCGCCCACGAGCCGATTAAACAAACTTTATTTAACAGAAACATTTAGTTGGGCACCCTGGAGCAGTGGTTACTACGTCCGCCTTGCATACCAAAGGTCTTGGGTTCGATCCCTACTTCGACCGAAATTTTTTTTTTGTACATATATTCCAGATATGTTCGGAAGATTCCGAAAAGGTGTTCAACATTACATACTACTATATTGAATTTTTCCTATGAAACTAAAAAATGTGTATTATTAATGACTTAAAATCAGAAAAGAACAGTGCTTGATATAAACGAAATGGACTGTGAGGTTGGTTCAAAACTATTTTTTTGGTGAAAAATAACAATTTTGTAACAAATGTATTTTTTGGTGATAAAAGTTTAAAATTTTCGAAGAAATTCAAAAAACTCTAACAAAAGAAAAACGTTTTCGGTACACACAAAAAAATTTTTCTCTGATTCAATCACCAAATTAATTGATCCAATTAATTTTTTAATTGAAATGTCTTCAATCACGAAAATGATAGTATCAATCACAGTTTTAATTGGGCATAGAAAAAATTCTTGATTAAAAAATTAATTGATTTTTTCAGCAAAATTCAATTAATTTTTTAATTGATTCAATTAAAAATTTAATTGATGTTGATTGCAAAACGCAATCAATTTATTAATTAAACAAGTATATACGGCCGTAAGTTCGGCCAGGCCGAATCTTATGTACCCTCCACCATGGATTGCGTAGGAACTTCTACTAAAGGCTGTCATCCACAATCGAATTACTTGGGTTGCGATAACACTTGCCGATGGCAAGGTATCGTAAAACTTTTTAACACTGTCTTCTAAATTGTAAGTTAGCCCATACGGGGTATATATTAAACAAAAAAAGGCCGATTAAATATGTATATAATATAGTTTGACAAAATTTTCTATAGAAATGAAAACTTGACAACATTTTCTATAGAAATAAAATTTTGACAAAATTTTCTATAGAAATAAAAACTTGACAAAATTTTCTATAGAAATAAAATGTTGACAAAATTTTCTATGGAAGTAAAATGTTGACAAAATTTTGTATAGAAATAAAATGTTGACAAAATTTTCTACAGAAATAAATTTTTTACAAAATTTTCTATAAAAATAAAATTTTGACAAAACTTTCTATGGAAATAAAATTTTGACAAACATTTCTATAGAAATAAACGTTTGACAAAACTTTCTATAGAAATGAAATTTTGACACAACTTTCTATAGTAATAAAATTTGACAAAATTTTCTATGGAAATAAAGTTTTGGTAGATTATTTTTGGCGATATGGACCAATTTTTGTGTAATAAGTCATCGGCTATATATAACTAAAGACCGATATTGGCCAATTTTTACATGGCTGTTAGAGGCCATATATTGACAAAATGTACCAAATTTCAACCGCATCGGATGACTTTTGCTATATATAATTATGGACCGATATGGACCAATTTTTGCATGGTTGTTAGATACCATATACTAACACCATGTACCAAATTTCAACTGGATCGGATGAATTTCGCTCCTCCAAAAGGCTCCTGAGGTCAAATCTGGGGATCGGTTTATATGGGAGCTATATATAATTATGAACCGATATGGACCAATTTTTGCATGGTTATTAGAGACTATATACTAACACCACGTACTAAATTTCAATTGGATCGGATGAATTTTGCTCCTCCAAGAGGCTCCGGAGTTCAAATCTGGGGATCGGTTTATATGGGAGCTATATATAATTATGAACCGATATGGACCAATTTTTGCATGGTTGTTAGATGCCGTATACTAACATCAGGTACCAAATTTCAACAGGATCGGATGAATTTTGCCCCTCCAAGAGGCTCCGGAGGTCAAATCTGGGGATCGGTTTATATGGGGGCTATATATAATTATGGACCGATATGGACCAATTTTTGCATGGTTGTTAGAGACCGTATACTAACATCAGGTACCACATTTCAACCGGATCGGATGAATTTTTCCCCTCCAAGAGGCTCCGGAGGTCAAATCTGGGGATCGGTTTATATGGGGGCTATATATAATTATGGACCGACATGGACCAATTTTTGCATGGATGTTAGAGACCGTATACTAAGACCACGTACTAAATTTCAACCGGATCGGATGAATTTTGCTCCTCCAAGAGGCTCCGGAGGTCAAATCTGGGGATCGGTTTATATGGGAGCTATATATAATTATGGACCGATATGGACCAATTTTTGCATGGTTGTTAGAGGCCGTATACTAACATCAGGTACCAAATTTCAACCGGATCGGATGAATTTTGCTGCTCCGGGAGGCTCCCCAAGCCAAATGTGGGGATCGGTTTATATGGGGGCTATACGTAAACGTGGTCCGATATGGCCGATTTTCAATACCATCCGACCTACATCAATAACAACTACTTTTGCCAAGTTTCAAGTCGATAGCTTGTTTCGTTCGGAAGTTAGCGTGATTTCCACAGACGGACGGACAGCCGGACAGACGGACAGACGGACAGACGGACAGATGGACGGACGGACGGACATGCTTAGATCGACTCAGAATTTCACTACGACCCAGAATATATATACTTTATGGGGTCTTAGAGCAATATTTCGATGTGTTACAAACGGAATGACAAAGTTAATATACCCCCATCCTATGGTGGAGGGTATAAAAAGGTAACTATTTTTAATTACTTAGTGGCTTAGAGTTTTTATTTGGATTAACAAATGATTGTTTGAAATACATTTTTAATTAAAAAAGTAAAAAAAAAATCAGCACTTTTTTAACTGAATTAGTCTTCCGAATTTGATTAAAAAGTTAATTGTATCAATTAATTTTTTAATTAAACATTTTAAAAATTTCAATCATTGACTTAATTAACTTAATGTTTCTATCATGATTAAAAAGTTAATTGTATCAATTAATTTATTAATTGAAAAAATTTTCAACTTCAATTAACTTTTTAATTGGAATTATTTTGGTGATATTTTTTTCTGTGTACACGTTTACCAAACATTTTTTATACCCTCCACCATTTTGATGACATTTTTGGCAAAAGAAAGAACGCTACTGAATTTGGAAAATAAAACGGATAACATTTGGATATAGCTCCCATATATAGCATTTTTATTTCAAATGAAACCTTTTCCAAAAAAATTAAAATTTAACTTTTTATATCCTCCACAATAGGATGGGGGGTATATTAACTTTGTCATTCCGTTTGTAACACATCGAAATATTGCTCTAAGACCCCATAAAGTATATATATTCTGGGTCGTGGTGAAATTCTGAGTCGAGCTGAGCATGTCCGTCCTTCCGTCCGTCTGTTGAAATCACGCTAACTTCCGAAAGAAACAAGCTATCGACTTGAAACTTGGCACAAGTAGTTGTTATCGATGTAGGTCGGATGGTATTGAAAATGGGCCATATCGGTCCACTTTTACGTATAGCCCCCATATAAAGGGACCCTCAGATTTGGCTTGCGGGGACTCTAAGAGAAGCAAATCCGGCTGAAATTTGGTACATGGTTTCAGCATATGATCTCCAACAACCATACAAAAATTGGTCCACATCGGTCCATAATTATATATAGCCCCCATATAAACCGATCCCCCGATTTGGCTTGCGGAGCCTCAAAGAGAAACAAATTGCATCCGATCCGGCTGGAATTTGGTACATGGTGTTAGTATATGGTCTCTAATGACCATGCCAAAAATGGTCCATATCGGTCTATAATTATATATAGCCCCCATATAAACCGATCCCCAAATTTGGCTTGCAGATCCTCTAAGAGAAGCAAATTTCATCCGATCCGGTTGAAATTTGGTACATGGAGTTAGCATATGGTCTCTAATAGCCATGCAAAAATTGGTTCACATCGGTAAATAATTATATATAGCCCCCATATAAACCGATCCCTCGATTTGGCTTGCGGAGCCTCTAAGGGAAGCAAAATTGATCCGATTCGGTTGAAATTTGGTACATGGTGTTAGTATATGGCCGTTAACAACCATGCCTAACTAGGTCCATATCGCTCTATAAATATATATAGCCCTCAGATAAATCGATCTCCAATCACACAAAAATTGGTCCATATCAAGTTCATAATTGTATATAGCCCAGATATAAGCGACCCCCATATTTCAATTCTGGCTCTCTACGTACCGTGCAAAAGTCCATGTCGATTCGTAATTATTTGTAGACTTACCTATACATAACCTTTTTGTCTAATATATACCACGTATGGACTAACTCACAATTTAGAAAACGATGTTAAGAAGTTTTAAGATACCACAACCCAAGTAATTCGATTGTGAATGACAGCCGTTCGTAGAAGTTTCTACGCTATCCATGGTGGAGGGTACATTAGATTCGGCCTGGCCGAACTTACGCCCATCAATACTTGTTTTCAAATCAAATGAATCTTTTGTAATTTTTAATAAAAAATTAAATTTAAGCAGATTTGTATTTGAATTCATATTTTAGACCATTGATGGTTGGGGTATAATTAAAGGGTGATACGGTCAAAATTTGGTCAAGGGAAAACGCGTGTAAATCGGTGAAATCGTTTATTTAAAAAATCAAATTAAATTTCTTTTTCAAGTTCAATTAGTATAAAATTCAGGAAAAATATTCAGTTAGGCTTTCGCTTTTCCAAATCCGAATTGCCGGGCCTCACGCTTGACACCTGCCATCAGATTTTGTACAGCCACCTTGTCCACCTTCTTCGCCGCAGAAAGCCAGTTTGCCTTGAACTGCTGCTCGTCCTTAGCAGTTTTTTTGGTCTTCTTTAGGTTCCGCTTGACAATAGCCCAGTATTTCTCAATTGGGCGGAGCTCTGGCGTGTTGGGCTCGATGCACGGTTGTAGACGATACACCCAGCTTATTTGCGGCATCTCGGAGAGAGAGGTTAGGGTTTCGCTTGAAACTACCGGCAACTCTCTTTGTCGTCTCAGCGGCTTCCGGTTTTCGATTTCCCCCCGATCCAGACTTCCTGGCTGTCGACAAACGTTCCCCAAACACTTTAATTACATTTGTAACGGTTGATTTGGCAACTTTTAGCGATTTTGCCAGCTTTGCGTGCGAGTAGCTCGGATTTTCGCGATGTGCGAGCAAAATTTTGATACGCTGCTCTTCTTGCTTGGACGGCATTTTGACAACTGAAGAGTGAATTTCAAAATTAAAATAGGAGCAACATTCTACACACACACACACCTTCAAAATGAGGGGTGTTCAGGGTGTTTAAATGCAAAATTGAAAGAAATACGTCAAGTTTATATTGACCAAATTTTGACCGTATTACCCCTTACTGTATACATATGGAATGCCAATCAGGAAATAAATGACATGATTAACAAGTAAGCAAAGTCTAAAGTCGGGCGGGGCCGACTATATTATACCCTGCACCACTTTGTAGATCTAAATTTTCGATACCATATCACATCCGTCAAATGTGTTGGGGGCTATGTATAAAGGTTTGTCCCAAATACATACATTTAAATATCACTCGATCTGGACAGAATTTGATAGACTTCTTCAAAATCTATAGACTCAAAATTTAAGTTGGCTAATGCATTAGGGTGGAACACAATTTTAGTAAAAAACAAGTAACGAAAGTCTAAAGTCGGGCGGGACCGACTATATTATACCCTGCACCACTTTGTAGATCTAAATTTTCGATACCATATCACATCCGTCAAATGTGTTGGGGGCTATATATAAAGGTTTGTCCCAAATACATACATTTAAATATCACTCGATCTGGACAGAATTTGATAGACTTCTACAAATCTATAGACTCAAAATTTAAGTCGGCCAATGCACTAGGGTGGAACACAATATTAGTAAAAAAATATGTAAAACATTTAAATCTGAAGCAGTTTTAATGAAACTTCGTAAAAGTTTATTTATGATTTATCACTCGATATATATGTATTAGAAGTTTAGAAAAATTAGAGTCATTTTTACAACTTTTCGACTACAGAGTGGCGATTTAACAAGGAAAATGTCAGTATTTTGACCATTTTTGTCGAAATCAGAAAAACATATATATGTGGGAGCTATATCTAAATCGGAACCGATTTCAACCAAATTTGGCACGCATAGCAACAATGCTAATTCTACTCTCTGTGCAAAATTTCAACTAAACTGGAGTTAAAAATTAGCCTCTGTGGTCATATGAGTGTAAATCGGGCGAAAGCTATATATGGGAGATATATCTAAATCTGAACCGATTTCAACCAAATTTGGCACGCATAGCTACAATGCTAATTCTGCGCCCTGTGCAAAATTTCAATTAAATCGGAGGAAAAGATTGGCCACTGTGGTAATATGAGTGTAAATCGGGCGAACGATATATATGGGAGCTATATCTAAATCTGAACCGATTTCGCACACAAAAATACATCAACAGACAGACAGACAGACAGACAGACGCTAAATCGACTCAGAATTTAATTCTAAGCCGATCCGTATACTAAAAGGTTGGTCTATGATTACTCCTTCTTGGCGTTACATACAAATGCACAAACTTATTATACCCTGTACCACAGTAGTGGTGAAGGGTATAAATATGGGGAACATTTAAATCTGAAGCAATTTTAATGAAACTTCGTAAAAGTTTATTTATGATTTATCACTCGATATATATGTATTAGAAGTTTAGAAAAATTAGAGTCATTTTTACAACTTTTCGACTAAGCAATGGCGATTTTACAAGGAAAATGTTGGTATTTTGACCATTTTCGTCGAAATCAGAAAAACATATATATGGGAGCTATATCTAAATCTGAACCGATTTCAACCAAATTTGGCACGCATAGCTACAATGCTAATTCTACTCCCTGTGCAAAATTTCAACTAAATCGGAGGAAAAAATTGGCCTCTGTGGTCATATGAGTGAAAATTGGTCGAAAGCTATATATGGGAGCTATATCTAAATCTGAACCGATTTCAACCAAATTTGGCACGCGTAGCTACAATGCTAATTCTGGCCTCTGTGGTCATATGAGTGAAAATTGGTCGAAAGCTATATATGGGAGCTATATCTAAATCTGAACCGATTTCAACCAAATTTGGCACGCGTAGCTACAATGCTAATTCTGCTCCCTGTGCAAAATTTCAATTAAATCGGAGGAAAAGATTGGCCACTGTGGTAATATGAGTGTAAATCGGGCGAACGATATATATGGGAGCTATATCTAAATCTGAACCGATTTCAATAAAATTTGGCACACTTGACTACATTACTAATTGTACTCCTAGTGCAAAATTTCAACCAAATTGGGGTAAAAGTCTGGCTTCTGGGACCGTATTAGTCCATATCGGGCGAAAGATATATATGGGAGCTATATCCAAATCTGAATCGTTTTCAACCAAATTTGGCACGCATAGTTACAATGCTAATTCTACTCCCTATGCAAAATTTCAACTAAATCGGAGAAAAAATTGGCCTCTGTGGTCATATGAGTGTAAATCGGGCGAAAGCTATATATGGGAGCTATATCTAAATATTCGGATGTGCGGAATTTGAGGAAGATCGGTTGATATACACGCTAATTATGACCAGATCGGTGAAAAATATATATGGCAGCTATATCTAAATCTGAACCGATTTTTTCCAAAATCAATAGGGATCGTCTTTGAGACGAAACAGAACCCTATACCAAATTTTAGGACAATCGAACTAAAACTGCGAGCTGTACTTTGCACACAAAAATACATCAACAGACAGACGGACAGACAGACAGACAGACGGACATCGCTAAATCGACTCAGAATTTAATTCTAAGCCGATCCGTATACTAAAAGGTTGGTCTATGATTACTCCTTCTTGGAGTATGCACAAACTTATTATACCCTGTACCACAGCAGTGGTGAAGGGTATAAAAATTGTATACTTTAATCGCCAATGTTCATGAGGCTCCCTAGACTGATACAAAACATATGAAAAATTTCGATAAAAAGAACAGGTCGTATTTGGATATAAGTTTAGTATATAAAAAATATTTCCTCTCCAACGAAATTTAAGACAAACTAACATCATTTGCTTTATGATACTCTACAACATAGTTGAAGCCTTCCATAGCAGATATACTCTAATGAGATAATACATTGCTTCACTGTGTAACTTAATCAAGCCCTGACCATCCGTCCATTCGTTTAATGATCCGTTAAAATTCCTCTCCAAAAATTTTGATGTAAACGAAGTTATTTGAATTTAAGTGTTCACTTAGATACATATTTGCACACGAAATATTTCATCCATATTAGTTAGTTAAAATTAATGGCAAAGCTGTATTAAGTAATTAAACTGATAATTATTATTGCCTATTTTTTAAAAAACACATTGGGCAACTATTTTTACTCGTACTAACTAAAAATTTAAAGAAAAATGGTGAACGTTAGTCAGTGGCCTGCAATAAGGCACAAGTATACAACGAATCGAACAAAGCAATACAATGATCGAAATGAAGATATTGATCTTACTACTAACAACAGTGTTAAACTCTCAAATAAATGCCAAGGTAAGCTTAAAATTCTGTTACGACATAACCTTTAATTGTGCTGATGTATTTGCTACATGCAGAACGACTGATATGTATTGCAACCAAATTCAGGTTGTTGTCATTTCTGAAGCGCTCATCTCACAGCTGATAGATTTATTCCAGTGACAGTTCATTTTATTGTTTACAAGCTTACGAAATCATTTTGATATATTTCATTGAGTTATTCTTGATGGAATTGAAGCGTAAACATTTGATTGCATTATATTAGGATGTAAAACCAAAAGTGGCTATCGTTAGATACCTGCTCCTGTGCATAAATCTTTTGTTTCTTGTACCATGAGTCGTTACCGTGATACTGGCAGTTTTGTATGGCGTCCATAAAGTGGAACGAAAACAAACAACGGTAACAACACCAGAAAAGATCCGAAATGTCAAGACCGTACTTGATCGAAATCCAGATATAGAAAACTTTTTTATGAGCTGAATATATCGCGAGAACGGATGCAACACATGTTGAAAAATGAATTTGGACTAAATCCAAGTAAGAGCTCACCGATGCCCAAAAAAGTTAGACTGGAAAAAGCCAAGGAATTGTTTCGCTTGCACGAAGTGGTCATTTACCGAATTTGGTTTTCTCTGATTAGATGACATTCCAAATTAAGCAGTTTGTGACAACACAAAATGATCGGGTTTATTTGCCGAAGAGGTTACACCCTCAAAAAAAAATCGCTTCTTTAACATATGTTCCAAACATATTTTGCAGGAAGCACATATATTATTGCATACTGCCGAAACATTAATATGTTTGTTTTATGTGAACATATTATATGTTTGGAAGCATTTTGAGCCAAAAATATTATATGCTTGAGCCAAAATATCATTCCCTAACATACTCGTAATTTTCAAATTTTTTAGTTATTGGCACCTTTTTCTGTAATACAAATAATGTTGAAGAAATTATTCACTTTTATAATTTTTTTAAATTTTACCTTTCGCCTGCACGGAGAATCGAACCGAGGACCATACAGTTTGTAATCCAACA
The DNA here is from genome assembly GCF_050003625.1 of Haematobia irritans. Classification (NCBI taxonomy): domain Eukaryota; kingdom Metazoa; phylum Arthropoda; class Insecta; order Diptera; family Muscidae; genus Haematobia; species Haematobia irritans. Next base: position 152,089,010 of record NC_134400.1, on the reverse strand, counting down.
CACTATCCACTGGGCTACGTAGCTGTTATAGTCACCAGTAGATAATTATCGTTTTAAGTTACATTTATATAGCATAGTTTGCAGCGCCCACGAGCCCATGCAAACATAACATTATTTAATAGAAACATACATTTGTTTGCCACGTGGAGCAGTGGTTAGCATGTCTGCCTTGCATGCAAAGGGTCGTGGGTTCAATCCCTGCTCCGACCGAACATTTTTTTGTTTTTTTTTTTTTTTTAATTTACACATTTATATTTATACTATATTAAATTTTTTTAAATGAAACTTCGAAATGTGCGTTATTAAAGATTTATAGTCAGTAACAGTGCTTGATATAAACGAAATTGACTGATTTTTGGATAAAATATTATTTTTTATTGCAAAAATAACAATATTGTAATAAAAAACTGTTTTTGGACAAAACTTTAAAATTTGGAAGGAATTCAAAAACTAACAAAAGAAGAACGTGGAGTCGAGTATAAACATACATACATAATTTTATAATATAAACATACATTTATTGAGGAGTGAACAGTTTTTTACTAGCATTTAACACCATCGCTCTAAAATTCCTTTTATTTTTCTTTAATAATTCATTTTAAAGAAAATAAACTTTTTAAATAGTTTTAGCTGTAAAACTCGAACTTAATGCCCGCTTTTATATTTGATGGTGTCCGTCAACTCCTCGTGGACTACTAAAGAGGAACTAAAGTTTGGTTTTTTACATTTTACTGTGTAATTTTTCACTATTTCCTCCTTATTTCATTTTACTGTCCCAACTCTAAAAGGTGTATAGTGCCCTTTCGCTATTTTTATGAAGACCCCTGATTTCTTTTAACGAACCAAGAAAAAAAATTGTGCCCATAATGCCAAAATGATAAACAAAACACATGTCCACACATACATAAAATGCTGCTCTCACGGCGAAAACACATGCTGTTTTTTTTTAATGTCTATTCTCTTGGTTCCGAATGTCTATTCTCTTTATTCAAATTAAATAATATTTAGACTTAAGCATATAAAACTTTTGGCCTTATCATAAAACAGCGGTTTCACAGAAATTGTTCTCTTTTGACTCTTTTGTTGTGTTATATTGATATCTTTCGTCAACTCTCCCGGTTTCCATCTCTATTTCTCTCTATACTCTCTCTGTCGCTTTGAATAAAATATCACAAAATATGTATGTTTAGTCGAAATTTGTAAATTTATATATGTTTGTATTCACACATATGATTTTTATGAAACATTCATGCCCCAAACATAATATATTCTAACATATTAACATAGATGTCCCAAACATTTAGTGTTAGTTTAGGAACATTACATGTTGGCACTTAAATATATTGTGGTTTAAAATCGTTCCCGAAACACATTTTGTTTATATCGGAACATATGAAAAACATATTTTTCTAACAGTGTACACGCAGAGAAGGAATATGATCACAACACCCATGTTCCAAGAGCAAAATGTTTCTTTTTCACGGAAAACCTGTAGCATGGTTGTCGAAACGATGTTCTTTTCTCGGGAATTATGTATCTGATTTCGTAAAGCATGTTATGTTTGACGAGAAAATAACATTTTGGCGGCAAAAATGTTCCATGTTCTCTGATGAGATGTCATTCCAAATTAAGCAGTTTGTGACAACACAAAATTATCTGGTTTATTTGCCAAAGAGGTTAGCTGAAAATTTACGCTTCTATTGACCACAAAAACTCAAGCAAATGTCGGCAAAATATCCTTAAGACAGTAGCGAAGCCGTGGTCACAAAAACAACAGCATTATACGCACCACACTTCAGCCATAAATGGCTTAAAAAGGAGGTTTCTCACTTCATCACTAATAGAACATATTACGCTCCAAAATCGTGAACGAGCGTTAACAAAATGAAACGGAAACGTTCACGAAAAATCAAAACAGAATGTTCATGGTTTCGTCTACGATTTCATGAAGGGCTTTCATTTTTCTTTGGCCATGAATAGTCTTACAATATCCGTCGGCGGTGCAAAGTGCTAAAACATTTTCCAACCAAATTTCAACCTTTTGCAAATCAAACCTTCTTCATTTCAAATGAAACTTTTTTCAAAAGAAATGAATCGTTTGTAATTTTTAATGACATTTTTTTTTAAATCATTGATGATTGGCATATACATGGAACGCCAAGAAGGAACTAAATGACATGGCTGATTTAATTTCGATAAGAAAAACAGTTGAGATTTGGATATAGGTTCCGCACAACTATATCCAAATCTTCTCTTTTCGTGATATTTTTTTGGAGGATTTTCACTTCAAAAAGTTTCATTTGAAATGAAAAATGTTTCATTTAATTTGTACAAGGTTTCAGTTGATTTGAAAATGGTTTAGTTTAATTTGGAGAAATGTTTCATTTGGTTATCAAATGGATTAATTTGATTAGAAAAAGGTTTCATTTGGTGAAAATGCTATATTTCTGCCAAGTGGGCACAATTTCGTAAAACAAAAATTATTTTAAGAAGACATACAATCATAAAATGAAACCTGGTTAAGAGATAATATGAAAGTTATACATAACGCATCGAAATTTTAAACAAAAAGGTATATTTTTATACCCTGCGCCACACTGTGGAACAGGGTATTATAAGTTAGTGCATATGTTTGCAACACCCAGAAGAAGACGAGATAGACACATGCTGTCTTTGACAAAAATGCTTAGGATGGGCTCCTGAGTCGATATAGCCATGTCCGCCTGTCCGTGAACACATTTTTGTAACCAAGGGATTAGGTAGTAATTTAAGGTCAATCGACTTCGAATTTGGCAAAAGTATGTGTTTTGGGTCAAAATAGAACCCTATTGATTTTGGAAGAAATCGGTTCAGATTTAGATATAGCTCCCATATATATCTTTCGCCCGATATGCACTTATACGGCCCTAGAAGCCTGAGTATTACCCCAATTTGCTTTAAATTTTGCACAGGGAGTACAATTGGTAGTATAGTCAAATGTGCAAAATTTTATTGAAATCGGTTCAGATTTAGATATAGCTCCCATATATATCTTTCGCCCGATATGGACTAATACGGTCCCAGAAGCCAGAGTTTTACTCCAATTTGGTTGAAATTTTGCACAGGGAATAGAATTAGCATTGTAGCTATGCGTGCCAAATTTGGTTGAAATCGGTTGAGATTTAGATATAGCTCCCATATATAGCTTTCGCCCGATTTACACTCATATGACCACAGAGGCCAATTTTTTCCTCCGATTTAGTTGAAATTTTGCACAGGGAATAGAATTAGCATTGTAGCTATGCATGCCAAATTTGGTTGAAATCGGTTCAGATTTAGATCCCATATTTAGATCCCATATATAGCTTTCGACCAATTTTCACTCATATGACCACAGAGGCCAATTTTTTCCTCCGATTTAGTTGAAATTTTGCACAGAGAGTAGAATTAGCATTGTTGCTATGCGTGCCAAATTTGGTTGAAATCGGTTCAGATTTAGATATATCTCCCATATATAGCTTTCGCTCGATTTTCACTCATATGACCACAGAGGCCAATTTTTTGCTCCGATTTAGTTGAAATTTTGCACAGGGAGTAGAATTAGCATTGTAGCTATGCGTGCCAAATTTGGTTGAGATCGGTTCAGATGTAGATATATCTCCCATATATAGCTTTCGCCCGATTTCCACTCATATGACCACAGAGGCCAATTTCTAACTCCGATTTAGTTGAAATTTTGCACAGAGAGTAGAATTAGCATTGTTGCTATGCGTGCCAAATTTGGTTGAGATCGGTTCAGATTTAGATATATCTCCCATATATATGTTTTTCTGATTTCGACAAAAATGGTCAAAATACCAACATTTTCCTGGTAAAAGCGCCACTGCTTAGTCGAAAAGTTGTAAAAATGACTCTAATTTTCCTAAACTTCTAATACATATAAAGGGCGATTTGTTAAGAGCTTGATAACTTTTTTTTTTAAAAAAACGCATAAAATTTGCAAAATCTCATCGGTTCTTTATTTGAAACGTTAGATTGGTCCATGACATTTACTTTTTGAAGATAATTTCATTTAAATGTTGACCGCGGCTGCGTCTTAGGTGGTCCATTCGGAAAGTCCAATTTTGGGCAACTTTTTCGAGCATTTCGGCCGGAATAGCCCGAATTTCTTCGGAAATGTTGTCTTCCAAAGCTGGAATAGTTGCTGGCTTATTTCTGTAGACTTTAGACTTGACGTAGCCCCACAAAAAATAGTCTAAAGGCGTCAAATCGCATGATCTTGGTGGCCAACTTACCGGTCCATTTCTTGAGATGAATTGTTCTCCGAAGTTTTCCCTCAAAATGGCCAAAGAATCGCGAGCTGTGTGGCATGTAGCGCCATCTTGTTGAAACCACATGTCAACCAAGTTCAGTTCTTCCATTTTTGGCAACAAAAAGTTTGTTAGCATCGAACGATAGCGATCGCCATTCACCGTAACGTTGCGTCCAACAGCATCTTTGAAAAAATACGGTCCAATGATTCCACCAGCGTACAAACCACACCAAACAGTGCATTTTTCGGGATGCATGGGCAGTTCTTGAACGGCTTCTGGTTGCTCTTCACTCCAAATGCGGCAATTTTGCTTATTTACGTAGCCATTCAACCAGAAATGAGCCTCATCGCTGAACAAAATTTGTCGATAAAAAAGCGGATTTTCTGCCACTGATTTTGGTAATAAAATTCAATGATTTGCAAGCGTTGCTCGTTAGTAAGTCTATTCATGATGAAATGTCAAAGCATACTGAGCATCTTTCTCTTTGACACCATGTCTGAAATCCCACGTGATCTGTCAAATACTAATGCATGAAAATCCTAACCTCAAAAGAATCACCCTTTATATCGAGCGATAAATCATAAATAAACTTTTACGAAGTTTCCTTAAAATTGCTTCAGATTTAAATGTTTCCCATATTTTTTACTAACATTGTGTTCCACCCTAGTGCATTAGCCGACTTAAATTTTGAGTCTGTAGATTTTTTAGAAGTGTATCAAATTCTGTCTAGATCGCGTGATATTTAAATGTATGTATTTGGGACAAACCTTTATATATAGCCCCCCAACACATTTGACGGATGTGATATGGTATCGAAAATTTAGATCTACAGAGTGGTGCAGGGTATAATATAGTCGGCCCCGCCCGACTTTAGACTTTCCTTACTTGTTCTTTCAGAAATATAGCAATTTATATGATAAGAATTTTGTGGGCTAATTACACTAGTTTACACTGAAAATGTACATTTGATGAGAGGTGACTTTTCTTATGTATTTTGATCTGCTGAATTCGAAAAAAAAATATTAAAAAAATTTTTATGGTTTGTACTTTTCCGGGGAAAAAGGCTCACTGTAAAATATGTTTTTTTTTTTGTTTTTTGTTTGAAAATTTGCCCTTTTTGCATCGATATTTTTTGAACCACATAACTTGTCATAGATCCAATTATCACAGATTCAATTATACACGATTATTCGTCATCTTTTATCTAAGTACCTTTCATTTAAGCACCAACAACTATATAATCGGACATTTCTAACTCAAGATAACTTGTTTAGTGAAAAAAGAGCGGAAAACTAAAAATAACAAGATATCTCAAAAACTGTTCCATAAAACAATACTTAAAATTTTTTTTTCGAATTCAGCAGATCAAAATACATAAGAAAATTCACATCTCATCAAATGTACATGAAAAACAAGTATATGCGGACGTAAGTTCGGCCAGGCCGAATCTTATGTACCCTCCACCATGGATTGCGTAGAAAGTTCTACGAAAGACTGTCATCCACAATCGAAATACTTGGGTTGTGGTATCTTAAAACTTCTTAACATCGTTTTCTAAATTGTGAGTTAGTCCATACGTGGTATATATTAGACAAAAAACTTATGTATAGTTAAGCCTACAAATAATTACGAATCGATACAAATAATTACGAATTGTATATAGCCCCATATAAGGGGGTCGCTTATATGGGGGCTATATACAATTATGAACTTGATATGGACCAATTTTTGTGTGAGTGGAAATCGATTTATCTTTGGGATATATATAACTATAGACTGATATGGACCTAGGTAGGCATGGTTGTTAATGACCATACACCAGCACAATGTACCAAATTTCAACTCACTCGGATGAAATTTGCTCCTCCAAGAGGCTCCAAAACCAAATCTCGAGATCGGTTTATATGGGGCCTACATATAATTATGGACCGATGTGGACCAATTTGTCCATGGTTGTTAGAGACCATATACTAACACCATGCACCAAATTTCAGCCGGATCGGATGAAATTTGCTTCTCTTAGAGGCCTCGCAAGCCAAATCGGGGGATCGGTTTATATGGGGACCGATGTGGACCAATTTTTGCATGGTTGTTAGATACCATATACTAACACCATGTACCAAATTTCAGCCGGATCGGATGAAATTTGCTTCTCTTAGAGGCCTCGCAAGCCAAATCGGGGTATCGGTTTATATGGGGGCTACATATAATTATGGACCGATGTGGAGTAATTTTTGCATGGTTGTTAGAGACCATATACTAACACCATGTAACAAATTTCAGCCGGATCGGATGAATTTGCTCCTCTTAGAGGCCTCGCAAGCCAAATCGGGGGATCGGTTTATATGGGGGCTACATATAATTATGGACCGATGTGGAATAATTTTTGCATGGTTGTTAGAGACCATATACCAACACCATGTAACAAATTTCAGCCGGATCGGATGAAATTTGCTCCTCTTAGAGGCCTCGCAAGCCAAATTTGGGGGTCCGTTTATATGGGGGCTATACCTAAAAGTGGACCGATATGGCCCATTTGCAATACCATACGACCTACATCAATAACAACTACTTGTGCCAAGTTTCAAGTGGATAGCTTGTTTCGTTCGGAAGTTAGCGTGATTTCAACAGACGGACGGACGGACGGACGGACATGCTCAGGTCGACTCAGAATTTCACCACGACCCAGAATATATATACTTTATGGGGTGTTAGAGAAATATTTCGATGTGTTACAAACGGAATGACAAAGTTAATATACCCCCCATCCTATGGTGGAGGGTATAAAAACAAATATTTTGCAAACTAGTGTTATAAATAGATTCATTAGAAAAACAATCGGTTGATTTTAGAGATTCATTTGATTTACAAAAAAAAAAATCATTTGAAATGAAAAAGGTTTCATTTGATTAAAAAAAGGATTAATTTGATTTGAAAAAAGATTAATTTGATTTGAAAAAGATTTCATTTGAAGTGCAAATGCTATAAATTTGTAACCATTACGTTTTCAGATCATGAATTTATCGTTGTCAGATTGACACCGTCTATTCTCCGTTTGACACCACCGGTGAATTGATTCACTTTCATAAACGGATGGTTTTGAAACGTGCATGTTGTTTATGATTTTTATACCCTGGAATCGGGGGTATATTAACTTTGCCATTCCGTTTGTAACACATCGAAATATTGCTCTAAGACCCCATAAAGTATATTCTGGGTCGTGGTGAAATTCTGAGTCGATCTAAGCATGTCCATCCGTCCGTCTGTCTGTCTGTTGAAATCACGCTAACATCCGAACGAAACAAGCTATCGTATTGAAACTTGGCACAAATAGTTGTTAGTGATGTAGGTCGTATGGTATTGCACATGGGCTATATCGGTTCACTTTTACGCATAGCCCCCATATAAACGGACCCCCAGATTTGGCTTGCGTAGCCTCTAAGAGACGCATATTTCATCCGATCCGGTTTAAATTTGGTACATGGTATTGGTATATGGTCTCTACCAACTATGCAAAAATTGGTCCACATCGGTCTATAAATATATAACGCCCCCATATAAAGCGATCCCAAGATTTGATTTGCGGAGTCTAAGTGAAAATCGGCTGATATGTGGTACATGATGTTGGTATATGGTCTCTAACAACCATGCAAAAATTGGTCCACATCGGTCTGTAATTATATATAGCCCCCTATAAACCGATCCCCAGATTTGGCTTGAGGAGCCTCAAAGAGAAGCAAATTTCATCCAATCCGGCTGAAATTTGGTACATGATGTTGGTATATGGTCTCTAACAACCATGCAAAAATTGGTCCACATCGGTTCATAATTATATATAGCCCCCATATAAACCGATCCCCAGATTTGGCTTGCGGAGCCTCTAAGAGAAGAAATTTCATCCGATCCGGTTGGAACTTAGTACATGATGTTGGTATATGGTCTCTAACAACCATGCAAAAATTGGTCCATATCGGTTCATAATTATATATAGCCTCCATATATACCGATCCCCAGATTAGACCTCCGGAGCCTCTTGAAGGAGCAAAATTCATTCGATCGGGTTGAAATTTTGTACATTTCGCTAGTGTATGACCGATAACAACCATGCCAAAATTGGTCCGTATCGATCTATATTATATATAGCCCCCAAATAAATCGATCACCAATTACAGAAAAATCACGATTGCCACTCGAGTCAAAAATAATCTACCAAAATTTTATTGCCATAGAAAATTTTGTCGAAATTTTATATTTCTATAGAAAATTTTGTCAACATTTCATGTTTTTACGAAATTTTATTAAAATATAATTTCTATGCAAAATTTTGTGATAAATTTATTTCTATGGAGAATTTTGTCAAAATTTTATTTCTATAGAAAATGTTGTCAAAATTTTATTTCTGTAGAAACTTTTGTCAAAATGTTATTTCTATAGAAAATTTATGAAGCATTTGATAGTTGGAGAGGAATATTTTGCAAAATCGTCCAAAACATCAAGAATTCTACCAATCTACCAAGCAGTAAAAAATCTGCCATTTTTGGTAGACTCGTGTTCATAATTGTATATAGCCCCCATAAAAACGACCCCTATATTTCAATTCTGGCTCTATAATTACAGCACAAAAGTTCATATCGGTTCGAAATTATTTCTTCCCTATATGTACCGGTCAAGAACTGAATATTTTCGTATTTAATCGACCTTTCTTTTGTCTACTATATATCCCGCATGGACTAACTTACAATTTAGAAGACGATGTTAAGAAGTTTTAAGATGCCTTGCCATCGGCCGCAACCCAAGTAATTTAATAGTGGATGACCGTCTTTAGTAGAAGTTTCTACGCAATCCATGGTGGAGGGTACATAAGATTCGGCCTGGCCGAACTTACGGCCGTAAATACTTGTTCTCTATGGGTAATTACTACCGCAAAATGGAACCTAAATTTCCGGATCTTAATCCGTGGGACTTTTTCGACTAGGGCATTTTGTAGAGTAAGGTTGGCACTAACAAATACCAAAGTGTCAATAATTTCTAGACGGCGCTTCGCCTGAAATAAGCCAAACTAATACCAAATTTGACAAAAAAAAATCTTAACTGATTCGAAATTTCCAAAAATAAATCAACATTTTAGTCTCGAAACTTTTTGCTTTTGAACAATAAAAATACACCTTGTCCACCTTCTTCGCCGCAGAAAGCCAGTTTGCCTTGAACTCCTGCTCGTCCTTAGCAGTTTTTTTGGTCTTCTTTAGGTTCCGCTTGACAATAGCCCAGTATTTCTCAATTGGGCGGAGCTCTGGCGTGTTGGGAGGGTTCTTGTCCTTGGGAACCACCTGCACGTTGTTGGCGGCGTACCACTCCATGGCCTTTTTACCGTAATGGCAAGATGCCAAATCCGGCCAAAACAGTACGGAACAACCGTGTTTCTTCAGGAAAGGCAGCAGACGTTTATTCAAACACTCTTTCACGTAAATTTCTTGGTTGACAGTCCCGGAAGCTATGAAAATGCTGATTTTCAAGCCACAGGTACAGATGGCTTGCCAAACCAGATATTTCTTTGCGAACCTTGACAGTTTTATGTGCTTGAAAATATATGCTACGTTTCCCCTTCCTTTTGTCGTATAAAACTCCTGTCCCGGAAGTTGCTTGTAGTCGGCTTTGACGTAGGTTTCGTCGTCCATTACCACGCAGTCAAACTTCGTCAGCATCGTCGTGTACAGCCTCCGGGATCGCGCTTTGGCCGTCGTATTTTGTTTATCATCGCGATTTGGAGTCACTACCTTCTTGTAAGTCGATAGTCCGGCTCGTTTTTTGGCTCGATGCACGGTTGTAGACGATACACCCAGCTTATTTGCGGTATCTCGGAGAGAGAGGTTAGGGTTTCGCTTGAAACTACCGGCAACTCTCTTTGTCGTCTCAGCGGCTTCCGGTTTTCGATTTCCCCCCGATCCAGACTTCCTGGCTGTCGACAAACGTTCCCCAAACAATTTAATTACATTTGTAACGGTTGATTTGGCAACTTTTAGCGATTTTGCCAGCTTTGCGTGCGAGTAGCTTGGATTTTCGCGATGCGCGAGCAAAATTTTGATACGCTGCTCTTCTTGCTTGGACGGCATTTTGACAACTGAAGAGTGAATTCCAAAATCTAAATAGGAGCAACATTCTACACACACACACCTTCAAAATGAGGGGTGTTCAGGTTTTTTAAATGCAAAATTGAACGAAATACGTCAAGTTTATATTGACCAAATTTTGACTGTATCACCCTTTAATTACTACCGCAAAATGGAACCTACATTTCCGGATCTTAATCTGTGGGACTTTTTCGACTAGGGCATTTTGCAGAGTAAGGTTGGCACTAACAAATACCAAAGTGTTAATAATTTCAAAACGGCGCTTCGCCTGAAGCCAAAATAATACCAAATTTTACAACAAATCTTAACTGATTCAAGGGAGCCACCGTGGTGCAATGGTTAGCATGCCCGCCTTGCATACACAAGGCCGTGGGTTCGATTCCTGCTTCGACCGAACACCAACAAGTTTTTCAGCGGTGGATTATCCCACCTCAGTAATGCTGGTGATATTTCTGAGGGTTTCAAAGCTTCTCTAAGTGGTTTCACTGCAATGTGGAACGCCGTTCGGACTCGGCTATAAAAAGGTGGTCCCTTGTCATTGAGCTTAACATGGAATCGGGCAGCACTCAGTGATAAGAGAGAAGTTCACCAATGTGGTATCACAATTGACTGAATAGTCTAAGTGAGCTTGATACATCGGGCTGCCACCTAACCTAACCTAACCTAACCTAACTGATTCAAAATTTCCAAAAATAAATCAACATTTTATTCTCGAAACTTTTTGCTTTTGAACAATAAAAATATAAAGCTTTACTTCGTTTCATTACATATCATCCACCCTGTATACGTATGTCGATGATCATAAAGCTTTAAACGTTGATGAATCCATAATTTGCATGCATGATTTATTCATTTCAATAACAATCTTTATATTATTCCCAATATTCTTATGATTCTCTATTGTAGCGTGATTTTACCATTGACATCCATTATGTGAATATCACCGTTCCTGACACTGAGTTCACCAAATCAATCAAATACAAACTTTACGATAATAAAACTGTAAACATAGAGTTTATGTTAAAGAAGAACGTTACACAATTTGATTTAAAAGTGAATGCTTTTCTCTTGAGCAAAAATAACAGTCCTACAAAGTTCTTGAGCTTTCAATTGGATGGCTGTAAATACCTGATTACTGGCCTGAAGGCAAATGTTCTAAAAGAGATCTACACAGAGTTACGACGTGTATCAAATATACCGAATAAATGCCCTTTATTAGCAGTAAGTAGTATCGTAATAAATTCCAAAATTTCTCTTCTAAATTAAATTCGTTTTTAAAATTTTTCAGAATAAATTATATGAGTTTAAAAATGCTACATTTAACGCTGACCAATTTCCATTAGCTTTACCAAGAGTACCATGGAGATTTGTAGTTGAATTGATCACTGCCAAAAATGTTAGATGTAACATCATTATTGAGGGACGAGTTCGGCCATTATGATTACAATAAAGTAGCTACGGGAAACAAATCATTAAAAAAAAAATAAAAAATTAATTGAGTTGGAAACGTAAATTTTGTCAATTTATGAAATTGACCAAAATGGAAATAAATGCCAGTAAATATTTTAGATAGAAATAACGTTCATCAATTGGTATGTTTGTATGATTGATTTTACTATATATTGCAGTACATTACTAACATTCCATCAAAGACACAACATTATAGATGTCTTAATATTTCTCGAATTCTCAATTAATTATACCCTAAACCACATAGTGGTCAGAATATAATAAGTTTGATCGGCCAAAAAATGTGCCTACCAGAAATATTGATTTTAGACCCCATAAAATATATACCGATCAACTCAGAATCACCTCCTGAGTCGATCTAGAGCTTGGTGTCCGTCCGTCCGTCCGTCTGTCCATGTATTTGTTGTTCACAGGATTCCGGTAGCAATTATTAACCGATTAACGACACAAGGACGAACGCTATTGAATTTGGAAGAAATCGGATCAAATTTAGATATAGCTCCCATATATATGTATCGCCCGATTTCGACAAATGGGGTCACGTTGCGCGTTTTTTCAAACGGATCGTCACCAAATTTGGCAAAAGGTAATCTTTTCCATTGCCCTATCATGTTTGCAAAATTTCATCCAAATCGGTTCAGATTTAGATATAGCTCTCATATATATGTATCGCCCGATTTTCCCAAATTTGGCCACAAAACCTTTATTTATCAACCGATCTTACCCAAATTTGGCTAAATGTAGTCTTCTATAGCACTAACTATATGTGCAGAAAATCATCGAAATCGGTTCAGATTTAGATATAGCTTCCATATATATGTATAGCCCGATTTTCTCAAATTTGGAAATAGAACCCTTATTTATTAACCGATCTTACTAAAAGTTGGCTAGATCCGGTCCTCTATAGTACTAACTATATGTGCAAAATTTCATCGAAATCGGTTCAGATGTAGATATAGCTCCCATATATGTATCACCCGATTTTGAAAAATTCGCCCCTAATAACCTTATGTTTGACCATACAGGCCTCATTTCTTAACTGATCTTACTCAAATCTTGCACAAGGTAACCTTTTGTGGTATTAATCAAACCCGAAAAATATTATGCAAATTGGTTCAGATTTAGACATAGCTTCCATATATATGCATCGCTCGATTTTCCTAAATTTGGCCATAGTACTCTTATTTATTAACCAATGTTACTCAAATTTCAAATTTTGATGTACTAGCTGATCGTACTTATACGTACTTGTAGCTCTTACATAAGAATATTGCTCGATTTTTACAAATTTGTATTTATTACCCACACTAATTTAACGATTTTCTCTTTTTATACCCTAAACCACATAGTGGTCAGGGTATAATAAGTTTGATCGGCCAAAAAATGTGCCTACCAGAAATATTGATTTTAGACCCCATAAAATATATACCGATCGACTCAGAATCACCTCCTGAGTCGATCTAGCGCTTGGTGTCCGTCCGTCCGTCCGTCCGTCCGTCTGTCCATGTATTTGTTGTTCACAGGATTCCGGTCGCAATTATTAACCGATTTGGATGAAATTTGGTACAGGGTGTTTTTTGAGCACAAGGACAAACGCTATTGAATTTGGGAGAAATCGGATCAAATTTAGATATAGCTCCCATATATATGTATCGCCCGAATTCGACAATTTGGGTCACGTTGCGCGTTTTTTCAAACGGATCGTCACCAAATTTAGCAAAAAGTAATCTTTTCCATGGCCCTTCAAATCTGCAAAATTTCATCCAAATCGGTTCAGATTTAGATATAGCTCTCATATATATGTATCGCCCGATTTTCACAAATTTGGCCACAAAACCTTTATTTATCAACCGATCTTACCCAAATTTGACTAAATGTAGTCTTCTATAGCACTAACTATATGTGCAAAAAATCATCGAAATCGGTTCAGATTTAGATATAGCTCCCATATATATGTATAGCCCGATTTTCCCAAATTTGGCCATAGAACCCTTATTTATTAACCGATCTTACTAAAAGTTGGCTAGATCCAGTCCTCTATAGTACTACACCCAGAAAAAAGTGCCTTCGAAACTAAAGGAAAAAATTTTCATCAATATAGTTTATCCATTTTATTTCCATTAAGGTAAATTTTTGTGAAAAATAATAAAATTTACTCGTTTCAGTAAAAAATCCTAAACTGTAAGCAGTTCGGAATAGTTCATTAACTAGAATAAGGCATGGAATTTTACTCATACTATTTTCTTCGCTGGGTATAAGAATTTACTACTGAAAAAGAAAATTTTATTCACCGATAACAAAGCATTCGTAAAAATAAACAAAAACCGAACTAAAACCAAGTTTCCTCAAAATTAGTAAAATTTTTTATAAAATGATAATTGCGACTTCCTTTATAATAGAAAGTTGTTCATACATACGAACAACACTTGGCATAGAAAAATATTTTAGTTCATTCGTACTAAGAAGTATGCAATCCTTTCAAAACTTAAGGAAACACACTTGTTAGAATATAGGAAATTTTCCTATATTTCTATTGTCTACCTGTAATCGATACCTGTCATCGTAATCGATGTGTTTGCGCGTGGGTGTAATCGATATATTTGCGCGTCGGTTGTTTTTTTAGTTGGAATCGCGTTGTTTTGGTATACGGAGAGATTGTTAAAAAATAATATGGTAAAATAATATAATAAATAACAAATAAAATATATAAAATATTTATTATTTTAAATTAGTGAGAAAAATTTTCGTTTTTTTAAATAAATCTATCAATGTTTGTGATAGTGTATAAAGAAAGAAAACACCAGCAGAATAACAACCCTTTCATTTGTCTTCATTTTGGAATCTTCAATTATCAGGTAATATTCAGTGACGCTAACCTTTTGCAACAAAAATGTTTTATGATTTTTTTATATTTGTAGGTATTGAAATTGTAAAAGGAGGACAAAATCGTTAGGCAGCAACTTATTAAAAGTGAAAAGTACAAGAAGAAGAAAAAGTGCGTTTTACAGTTGATAATATCACACGGAAATTGGAAATAGTGGAATAATAAACTAATATTTCAAAGAGATTCGATGCTGTTGATTCTTAATAAATATATTCAATATATTAATAAAACATGTCTTTTATTGAAGATAAAATTGCTTATAGAAATAAATAAAATTGTATTTAAAAACGAAGGAAAGCAGTTCTAATTATGGTAAAAGTTTTACCACAAATGTGTAAGATTTGTCGAAATGAATGAAAAAATTTCAATAAAATCATTCCATATATGAATTCAAATTAGTTAAATTGTTTTCATTCTGTAGTATAGTGGTATATAAATATAGGAAAATGTTAACTAATATATGGAATGCATTATTCCTAATTTCTACGAAAATCACATCGTTCAAACAAACAAAAATGTCTTTGGCGCTATACGAAGTTCAACTTTCTTCACAATGAGTTCATTTTAACTTAAAGAAGGGGTCACTTTTTTCTGGGTGTAACTATATGTGCAAAATTTCATCGAAATCGGTTCAAATTTAGATATAGCTCCCATATATGTATCGCCCGATTTTGAAAAATTCGCCCCCAATAAGCTTATGTTTGACCATACAGGCCTCATTTCGTAACTGATCTTACTGAAATCTTGCACAAGGTAACCTTTTGTGGTATTAATCAAACCAGCAAAATATTATGCAAATTGGTTGAGATTTAGATATAGCTTCCATATATATGCATCGCTCGATTTTCCCAAATTTGGCCATAGTACTCTTATTTTTTAACCAATGTTACTCAAATTTCAAATTTTGATGTACTAGCCGATCGTACTTATATTGCTCGATTTTTACAAATTTGTATTTATTACCCACACTAATTTAACGATTTTCTCTTTTTTAATAATGGGCTCAATATTAGTGGCATACTAGCACCGTAGGCGCAATATCAACACAGCCAGTGTTGCTAGAAGTAGTGGAAATTCCCTATATGTAGGGCTTTTCTAATATTTAGCGTCTTGTAGGGACGTAGGGTCACAATGTAGGACATCTTCACTCAACACAATTTGTAATAATTTTTACATTTTGGTGACTCTAGAGGAGGAAATTAGAAGCCGATAAGGCTTGATCTTTAACAATTTGTCAACATTTTATTTCTATAGAACATTTTGTCAAAATTGTATTTCTATAGAAATTTTTCTCAAAATATTATTTCTATAAAAAATTTTCTCAAAATTTTATTTCTGTGGAATTTTTTCTCAAAATTTTATTTCTATAGAAAAATTTCTCACAAAAATTTGTCTATAGAAACTTTTTCCAAAATTTTATTTTTATAGACATTTAACAAAAAGATTACAAATTTGGGTAGAATTCCACCAAATGTAGCAACCGTGGTGGTAATACAAATTTATATTCTAAGTTATATACGTTGCATATTCATGTTTTAAGATAATAAAGTACTTAGAACCATTTTTGTTTTCTAAATTTTTTTAAATTTAACGAAAAATATAGTAGGGAAAATTGTTTGGGAATGTATGGGAAAGTAGGGAACTTTTTTGTCCTTGTAGGGTAAACCGAACATTTTCCCTGGCAACATTGACTATGAGCTATAGTCAGATTGACACAAAGCATCCATAGACATGTACCCCTTAATTTTCTTAAATATGCAACTGCGGTTTATCTCCCAGACCTATATGGTAACCCACAACTGCTTATGATTACTAATTCTGTAATGGTGGTTTAGGGTATGATATAGTCGGCCCCGCCCGACTTTCTACTTTACTTACTTGTCTTTTTAGTCTTGTTGTCCAAAACCATCGAAGTAGTTTTTTTTTTGTAATCTTATAAACTCGTATACAATACAAAATTCTTCCTCATGTTCCACATCATTGCGACAAATTAGAAGTTAAATCTTGGGTATCGGTTTATATGGGGAATAGCAATGTATGAATACTTAGCAAAATATTTTGGAAGTTGTTCTAAAGGCACAACTTTAAACGCACTTCCAAAAATGTTCTTTATTTTAGCTACAAAGGAAGTTCTTTGCTAATTTTTGAAAAGCTCAATCTGGGAGGTCGGTATATAGTGGGGATAAACCGAAACATGTATGGTGATCAAGTAACATACATGATTTCCGAGAAAATAACATGGTTGCGAAAACCATGTTACATGGCCACCGCTTAAAAAATGTTTGAGGTGATCATATTCCTTCTCTGGGTGTATGGTAGTCAAGGCCGTATTCAGGGGGGGGGGGGGTGAGGGTGATCAAACCCCCCCCCCCCCCCCGAAATGAATGAATTTTTTTATATAAATAAATATATATTTTTAGCTGCATAGAAAAATCTTATCGAAGATGTTGAAGAAAAGCTGGAGGTTTTATTTTGAAAAACGCTTACCTATAAAACTTGCACAAATCATAGAATACTAGTTGAAAAACCCGTCAAACGACGGTCGAAAAAAACACATTATTTTTGTTCTCGCACCACAAGTTTCATTTTTGGAAAATGTATTTCTGCTTTTTATGTGTGTTTGTTGTTCTTTTTGTGAACATGACTCGCTTTGTTTGGCCATAGCAACAACAACGAAACAGCCAAACACACATGTGTAAATGAAATGGCGCAAAACCTGCGAAAAGAACCTGCCTAATTCAGCGATGGAAGCAATAAAGAGATTTTTCCAAACGTGCATATTCTTTTAAAAATTTTGGTCACTTTGCCAGTTACTCAGGGATGGAAAATACAATTTTTAAGAAAGTACAAAAAATGTATTTTTTGAGCGGAAAGGTACTTTTTACTAAATTTCAACAAAAATTTCACCGGAAGATTATTGTCAAGAGACTGAATTTTAAAGAAAATAAAATTTTGACAAATTTTTCTATAGAAATAAAATTTTGCAAAAATTTCCTATAGAAATAAAATTTTTACAAAATTTTCAATTGAAATAAAATTTTGACAAAATTTTCTATAAAAATAAAATTTTGCAAAAATGCTATATAGAAATAAAATGTTGACAACTATTTCTACCGAAATAAAAAATCGATAATATAGATTCGCATTCTTTTTTCGACTAAAACTTTCTTGAAGTTCAATAAAATCCTGTTTTTGACTATGTCTTTTACAAAATCGAGATTTTCTTCCCACATGAACATGTCTGTTTTGCCATATTTGTAAAAGACTATTAGCAAACAAGGTTGATAAAGACTTTCTCAAAATATGAAAATATTTTGTCAAAGCTATTGTACCATAAATCTGATATCCACTCAAAAATGTCTACACAAAAGGTACTAAATCATTCGCGGGGGTACTACGGTACTGACCTGGGTGAAAAAGGTTTGAAAAAAGTACTAAAGTACTGCATTTTCCATCCCTGCAGTTACTACGTGCTCATCCGAACGTTCATTTTCAACAATGAAGAGATTAAAGACGTATCTTAGAAATTCGACTAGAGAGAGTAGACTCAAAGGATTGGCATTAATGTCGGTTCATCGCCGAATAAATGTGCCGACTGAAGAAGTCATTGATTTATTTGCTGCCCAAAAAGCCCGTCGGCTCAATTTAATATTATAACAAGTATATACAGCACTAAGTTCGGCCGGGCCGAATCTTAAATACCCACCACCATGAACCAAATATTAGGGTTTCCTTTGAAATTTCAGGAGGGCTTGAGGGCTTGAGGATATTCCCGAAGATAAATTTAAAGATTTCACCAATGAGGACTATATCAGATTCTGGATTTATAAGAACCATTTTTGTTTGAGTTTTAAAGGAATCATTAACATCTCTTGTAAGTGTTCAAGAAAATTATAAAATAAATTCTTGATTTGAAATCTTAAATCTGTAGAAGTAAAATCTGGAAATTTTACATTGAGTTTCAAGCAATTTTCATGATCAGTGCGCCTTCTACACCCTATAGAAGTGAAGTCGGTATATGTGGAGGCATTACCAAATGGATCGATAAAAACTTAATCCGATACACGTTTTTGTGAGCCTAAAATACCAGAATATTTACAATTTCAGGAAAATCAGATAAAAACTACGGTTTCTAGAAACCCAAGGAGTTAAATCGGGAGATCGTTCTTATGGGGGCTATACTAAAATATGGACCGATACTCACCGTTTTCGGCACACCTCTTTATGACCCGAAAATACCTCTAGATTTCCAATTTCAGGCAAATAGGATAAAAACTTCGGATTCTAGAAGCCCAAGAAGTAAAATCTTGAAATCGGTCTATATGGGGGCTATACCAAAATATGGACCGATACTCACCATTTTCGGCACACCTCTTTATGGTCATAAAATACCTCTAGGTTTCAAATTTCAGGCAAATTGGATTAAAACTACGATTTCTATAAGCCCAAGACCCCAAATCGGGAGGTCGGTTTATATGGGGACTATATCAAAACCTGGACCGATATAGCCCATCTTCGAACTTGACCTGCCTGCAGACAAAAGACGAGTTTGTGCAAAATTTCAGTACGATTGCTTCATTATTGAAGACTGTAGCGTGATTACGTCTTAGAATTTCTCCCTGATCAAGAATATATATATACATTATATAGTCGGAAATCGATATTTCGATGTGTTACAAACGGAATGACAAACTTATTATACCCCCGTCACCATTCTATGGTGGTGGGTATAAAAATATTGTATACATACCTATGCATAAATAAAATTTTCTACACATGAGATTAAATGAATATTTTTTTTTAAAGTGGCACATGGTTTTATGTGAACACAAAAAGGGAAGTGTAACATAACAGGTTGGCTGATAAGTCCCCGGTCTAACAAAGAAAAACCCATTTTTTTTTTTGCCAAAATTCGTTTTTATTATTCAGCATAGTTCCCTTCAAGAGCGATACAACGATTGCAACGACCTTCCAATTTTTTGATACCATTTTGGTAGTACTTCTACGGTTTTGACTCAAAAGAGGCCTCAGTTTCGACAATCACCTCTTCATTGCAGCCACATTTTTTCCCTGCGAGCATCCTTTTTAGGTCTGAGAACAAAAAAAGTCGCTGGGGGCCAGATCTGGAGAATAGGGTGGGTGGGGAAGCAATCCGAAGCCCAATTCATGAATTTTTGCCATCGTTCTCAATGATTTGTGGCACGATGCGTTGTCTTGGTGGAACAACACTTTTTTCTTCTTCATATGGGGCCGTTTTGCCGCGATTTTGAACTTCAAACGCTCCAATAACGCCATATAATAGTCACTGTTGATGGTTTTTGCCTTCTCAAGAAAATCGATAAAAATTATTCCATGCGCATCCCAAAAAACAGAGGCCATTACTTTGCCAGCGGACTTTTGAGACTTTCCACGCTTCGGAGACGGTTCACCGGTCGCTGTCCACTCAGGCGACTGTCGATTGGACTCAGGAGTGTAGTGATGGAGCCATGTTTCATCCATTGTCACATATCGACGGAAAAACTCGGGTGTATTACGAGTTAACAGCTGCAAACACCGCTCAGAATCATCAGCACGTTGTTGTTTTTGGTCAAATGTGAGCTCGCGCGGCACACATTCTGCACAGAGCTTCCGCATATCCAAATATTGATAATGATATAACCAACACGTTCCTTTGATATCTTTAAGGCCTCTGCTATCTCTATCAACTTCATTTTACGGCCATTCAAAATCATTTCGTGGATTTTTTGATGTTTTCGTCGGTAACCACCTCTTTCGGGCGTCCACTGCGTTCACCGTCCTCCGTGATCATTTCACCACGCTTGAATTTTGCATACCAATTAATTATTGTTGATTTCCCTGGGACAGAGTCCGGAAACTCATTATCAAGCCAAGTTTTTGCTTCCACCGTATTTTTTCCCTTCAGAAAACAGTATTTAATCAAAACACGAAATTCCTTTTTTTCCATTTTTTTCACAGTAACAAAAGTTGCTTCACAAAAGACGCTCTATCTCACAAACTAATTGACTTACAGACGTCAAATTTTGATACGAATCATTTGAAGGTTGGTACTATATAACAACAAGTAAGTAAAGTAGAAAGTCGGGCGGGGCCGACTATATCATACCATAAACCACCCCTACTGAATTAGTAAACATAAGCATTTGTGGGGTATCATTGGTTTTGGAGAACATAAAGGTGGGTACATGTTTATGGGTGTCTTGTCACAATCTGAGCAGAAATGTCTAATATGGAGCTATAGTTTATTTTGCACCAAAAGAGTTAGTATGCCACTAATATTGCGTCCATTATTAAAAAAGAGGAAATCGGTCAATTAGTTGTGGGTAATAAATCCAACTTTCTGCAATTAGGGCAATTGATTTATGTAAGAGATACATGTAAGTCTAAATACGATCAGCCAGTACATCAAAATTTGAAATTTAGGTTAATAAATAACAGTATGTTATTATGGCCAAATATGACAAAATCGAGCGATGCATATATATGGGACCTATATCCATAAGCGTAGGAAGGCCTCTAGGGAGGGGAATGTGAATTGAAAACTTTTATGATATTTTCCCAAATAAATAATTTTCATATTTTTATGTTTTTATGATTTAATGCATTCAAACTCTTGTTTGAAACGTTTTCCCTCGAATATTTTCAAAAATTATCGATTTTTCTATAATGGATTTGGCATTTTTGTGGCAAAATTTGAATTATTTGTACCATTTTATTTATTCTTACTCTTTTCTTAAACTATTTGAAAAAAAGAAAACAAAAAATTACCCATGAAAATACGAAAAAAAAATTAAAGTAAAAAACTTCCTGTGTAGTTAAATAATTAACTTCTTTGTGAGGACATTTTTGGAAGTGCTTTAAAGTTGTGCCTTTAGAACAGCTCCCAATTTTTTGCTGGAAAAAGTGTGGAACTGCTTTTAGTTGGTTTATTATAAATTAATTGTCTAGTTATTTTGATGTCTGATTTTTTATTCATTTTTATGAAATAAACATTAATTGAACCTACAAGTTCAGTCTATAAATTCTTAGCTAGGAGGCTTAGCCCCCCCCCCTCCAGGAAAATTGTCTAGCTACGCTAATGTCTATATCTAAATCTGAACCAATTTGTATAATATTTTGCAGGTATGATTGATATCACAGAAGGTGACTTTGTGTAAAATTTGAGTACGGTCAGTTAATAAATGAGGCCCCTATGGTCAAAAATAAGGTTATTAGGGGCAAATTTTTCAAAATCGGGCGATACATAATATGGGAGATATATCTAAATTTGAACCGATTTCGATGAAATTTTGCACATACAGTTAGAGCTATAGAAGATTACATTTAGCCAACCTTGGTTACGATCGGTTGATAAATAAGGGTTTTACGGCCAAATTTGGCAAAATCGGGCGATACCTATATAAGGGAGCTATATCTAAATCTAAACCGATTTCGATGAAATTTCGCATATACATTTAGAGCTTTAGAAGATTACATTTAGCCAACTTTGAGTAAGATCGGTTGATAAATAAGGGTTTTACGGCCAAATTTGACCAAATCGGGCGATACATATATATGGGAGCTATATCTAAATCTGAACCGATTTCGATGAAATTGCGCATATACAGTTAGAAGTATAGTAGATTATATTTAGCCAACTTTGAGTACTATCGGTTGATAAATAAGGGTTTTACGGCCAAATTTGGCGAAATCGGGCGATACATATATATGGGAGCTATATCTAAATCTGAACCGATTTCGATTATTTTTGGCACATATTGTCAGTACCATAAAAGATTAGAGTAAGCCAAGTTTGAGTAAGATCGCTTAATAAATAAGGTTTTTATGGCCAAATTTGGGAGCTATATCTAAATCTGAACCGATTTCGATGAAATTTTGCAGACTTAAAAGGTGATGAAAAAGTTTACTATGTGCAAAATTTGATGACGATCGGTTTGTAAAAAAGCGCAACGTGACTCCATTTGTCGAAATCGGGCAATACATATATATGGGAGCTATATCTAAATTTGATCCGATTTCTTCCAAATTCAATAGCGTTCGTCCTTGTGCTCAAAAAACACCCTGTACCAAATTTCATCCAAATCGGTTAATAATTGCGACCGGAATCCTGTGAACAACAAATACATGGACAGACGGACGAACGGACACCAAGCGCTAGATCGACTCAGGAGGTGATCGGTATATATTTTATGGGGTCTAAAATCAATATTTCTGGTAGGCACATTTTTGGCCGATCAAACTTATTATACCTTGACCACTATGTGGTTTAGGGTATAATAATATGCATTTAATACTAGCGACGCCATCTATGTGTCAGACCGGGGACTTATCAGCCAACCTGTTATGTCGGTGAGCGGGATTATTTTCGTGAGCGTAAATCTTTACTCACGCACACTCACGAAGATAATATTTTCGTGACTCACGCTCACACACGACATTTTGGTTTGTTAATCACGCACATTCACGTCTCACGCGTGAGTCACGACAATTTCGTGTCACGCGCACACCTCTAATAGATACGTGTGTCGAATATGGTGTGTATCGGTACATAGTTTGGCATAGCCGCCATATTGACCCATTTTCCGATTTGATTTCTTGCACTCAAAAAAAAGTGAACTCTCTATTTCACTAAAGCCAATTTAACTTTATTGTAGTTCATAGAATTATTATGTTTGGAGAACGTTTTCTTTACTCTAATAATTTTTTGTGCACGTTAGTTAAACTAACTAAACCCTAGGAAAAAAATATACTCAAATGAAGCATAAAGATTAACTAAATTTGTGTCTTCCACAAAATAGTTCAGAATTTCTTTAAATTTTTAAATTTTACCAAAAATGCGTCCATCATGAACTTCGTATGTCACTAAAGACATTCTTGCAATTTTGAACTCCAAGTTTTTTCTTCAACCTACAAAATTTTCTTTAACAAGTGAAAAAACTTAGTTATGTCTAATAAATTTTCTTGTATTTGTCGAAAAATATTTACTTATTTTGATGACATCGGCGTGATGCCAACGTTTGTAATACTGTTTTGTTAAAATTTTCTACAAATATTCAAAATTTTCTAAAATTAACCGAAAGTTTTCTTCCTGGTGGGTTCACTGTTTTTTCAGTGTGGGCTTCTGGACTTCGCAATTCTTATCCGAGTTGCCTGAAATTATAAAATCTGGAAGTATTTTGAGTCCACACATAAGTACAACGAATATGGTGCGTATCGGTCAACGGTTCGATATAGCCCGATCTCCCGATTTGTTTATCGTCTATATATCCGAATTTTTATGCGATTTGCCTGAAATTCAAAATCTAGAGATATTTTGTGTTCATAAACCAGTGTGCGGTCCATGCTTAGGTATATCGCCCATATAGCCCGATATCCTGATTTGATTTTTGACTTCTAGAATCGACCTGTAGATTTTGAATTGGGATGAGCGTCAAGACATCCCAATTTTTATCCGACTTGCTTGATTTCCAAGATCTAGAAGTAGTTTGGGTCCATACATAAGTGGAAGGGTGATATACATCACCTACCACCCCTCCCTAGACACCGCAATTTTTAACCGATTTGCCTGAAATTCAAAATTTAGAGATATTTTAAGTCCGTAAAGAAGTGTAGCAAATATGCTGTGGATCGGTCCATATTTTGGTATAGCCCCCATGTGTTAAGTCTCCCGATTTACCGTTGTTATATACTCGTATGTTATGTATGCTTGGCAGAGTATCTGTTATCATATTCACCTGAAATTCTATATAGTTTTAAGTAACCCGATCGGCCCAGCCAATCTTAAGTCCGTTTTTACTTGTTTAGCATACAATTATACGAAGTTCTAAGATACCTTGTTATCGGCAACTGTTATCCACATAATAGGATTGTTAATGACAGTCTTCAGTATACAGTCTTTGCATATATTCCTTGGTGGAAAATGCACATAATATTTGACCTAGCCAAACATGCGGCTTTATATACATGTTTCACTCTTTTTTTACCTGTTCCGTTCAACTTTTCATGGTATATTCATTTCCTGGGGCCCACATACATTTTGAACTTGGTTGTATTGTCGAAGAACATAAACCAGCAATATATTTAAATATTTATGGATTATTGTAATAAATTTCCAATTTGGTTTATCTAAATTACATTACGAAACTTTATTCTACCAACAAAAAAATATTGCACACACTTGAAGAAGGACATTAGAAGTGTCCCAAAAGGAGTAATAAAATTACAATATCCCTAATATCCTTGATACTATCTCAAATGTTACCTTAACTCTTTCACTCACTGTGTGTGTGAAATAAAAGGTCAAACTGAAAATCCCACAAAATAAAAAAAAAGTATTAAATTACTCCATTCCACAGACAGCAATAAATCTTTGGAACACAGATAAGACCCAAGGTCTTACTACCATCCCCCTCCCTGCATCCAATTGAAAAACTAACCACCCAAACAAACAACAAGCAAAGGACACATTGCAACCACAAGAATTTATTAAAATATTATTCAATATCAGAATCCTTTAAGCAACAAATCTCAATTCGAATATAAGAAATCCTTGCCAGCAAAGGCTAATAAATTGCCAAAGTATTCCCTTGGCCTACTAAGGCCAAAAGGACACTAAAGACTAACTATTCAAATTTTGCTAGATACCCAATTCATGGCCTTATCTAAATGAGTTTACAATTGTCCCAGCAACCAAAGAGTCCATTTCGATGGAACCAATATCTGGTAGACCACTAACTAACAACAAATTGTTTTATTATGCCAAATAATTGTCCTACAAAAGAATATCTTAGTGAATAATTAATTTTAATGGTTTGGGAAGTCCTGGCTAATAATATAAAGCCAAGAAGGCGAAAAATTGCCTAGAGGAAGGGAGTTGTTAGTTTATCAGTGGCCATAAATTTCGAATGTAAATTTATGTTGGCTAATGTTTTTTGGTTTTATTCGGTCAACTCTGAAATGAAATATAACACGAGTCACAAAGATTTGTACTTTTGTATCCCCATGGAGCACTCGTGTTGCACTACCCCGATAAATTGAGTTAGTGATACTAATTTAAGTTATTATAAAAATCTATCAATTGGAGATCTTACAAAAATATAATACAGTCGAAGCTCTGTTTAACGGTTGATCAAAATTTATGTTCGATTTAATGAAACCGCTTTTATTCGTAAGAAAATAAACAACAAACAAGTATATACGGCCGTAAGTTCGGCCAGGCCGAAGCTTATGTACCCTCCACCATAGATTGCGTAGAAACTTCTACTGAAGCCGATGGCAAGGTATCTTAAAACTTCCTAACACCGTAATATATACCACATAGTCCATACGTGGTATATATTAAACTAAAAAAAGTCCGATTAAATACGTATATACCCAGCAAAAACTAGGTAACCACATCTCATTACAATTGGCATAACCAGGAGTAAAGCTGTCATTACACGTTGCATTACATTGCGGTGAGTTATAATGACTTACTTGTAATGACAAAAATAAATATAATGCCTAATAATTTTCGAATTGTTATTCTCAAATTTTTAGGCAGTTGGCTTAATAAAATAGAATTGGAAAGATTGAATACTTCTTAGTACGAATGAACTGAAATATTTTTCTATGCTAAGTGTTATTCGTATGTATGATAAGCTTTCTATAATAAAGGAAGTCAGAGTTATCATTTTATAAGAAATTTTACTAAATTTGGTTTTAGTTTTAGTTCGGTTTTTGTTCATTTTTACGAATGCTTTGTTATCAGTTAATAAAATTTTCTTGTTCAGTAGTAAATTCTTATACCCCGCGAAGAAAACAGTATTAGTAAAATGCCATGCCTTATTTTAGTTAATGAACTATTTCTAACTGCTTTCAGTTTAGGATTTTTTTTACAAAAAAAATAAGAAATTCATGTACACTTAATGAAAGGCAACTTTTCTTATGTATTTTGATCTACTGAATTCGAAAAAAGTTTCAATTGTTTTATGGAACGACATTTTTCGGTCGTTTTTATTTATTTATTTAACTCATTTTACAACCAAGCCGAAATGGCCATATACGGTTACAGGGATACTCAAAATAAAGAATTACATTAAATTTACTTAAAAAAAAAATTATAAAAATAATTAGGACTACAATCAAGGACTGCAAAAACTTCACATATAATTACACCTTAACACTAAGTATATTGTCCATGTTCCAAAATCCACTTCCAGGTGAATGTGAATCAATTCCACGATTTTCGTGTCCTACAATCCACTTTCACCGGAATTTTCGTGAAATCAATTCACTTGCAAAAATCTTGGTAAAAGTTGAATTATGTCCAAGATGGGTGTATTTCCGGTTAAAAAAAGTACTCGCGTAAAAAATTTGAAATGTTTTATATTTAATACATGAGTTTTATTAAAACTGCGTCATTTTTAATTAAAAAAAAAAAAACAAGTATATACGGCCGTAAGTTCGGCCAGGCCGAAGCTTATGTACACTCCATCATGGATTGCGTAGAAACTTCTTTTAAACACTGCCATCCACAATCGAATTACTTAAGTTGCGGTAACGCTTGCCGATGGCAAGGTATCTTAAAACCTCCTAACACCATCTTCTAAATTGTATGTAAGTCCATACGTGGTATATATTAAATCAAAAAAGATCGATCCACTACGTATATAATTCAGTTTGACAAAGTAGACATAAAATGTTGACAAAATTTTCTACAGAAACAAATTTTCACAAAATTTTCTATAGAAATAAAAATTTTCACAAAATTTTCTATAGAAAGAAAATTTTGACAAAAATGTCTACAGAAATAAAATTTTAACAAAATTTTCTATAGAAATAAAATCTTGGTAGATTATTTTTGGCTCGAGTGGCAACCATGATTATGAACCGAATAAAATTTGACCAAATTTTCTATAGAAATAAAATTTTGACAATGATGAAAATTTTATTATGAACCGAATAAAATTTTAACAAAATTTTCTCTAGAAATAAAATTTTGACAAAATTTTCTATAGAAATAAAATTTTGGTAGATTATTTTTGGCTCTAGTGGCAACCATGATTATGAACCGATATGGACCAATTTTTGTGTGATTGGACCAATTTTTGTATGGTTGTTAGCGACCATATACTAACACCACGTTCCTAATTTGAACCGGATCGGATGAATTTTGCTCCTCCAAGAGGCTCCGGAGGTCAAATCTGGAGAACGTTTTATATGGGGGCTATATATAATTATGGACCGATATGGACCAATTTTTGCACGGTTGCTAGAGACCATATACCAATACCATGTACCAAATTTCAGCCGGATCGGATGGAATTTGCTTCTCTTAGAGGCTCCGCAACCCAAATCTGGGGATCGGTTTATATGTGCGCTATATATAATCATGGACCGATGTGGACCAATTTTTGCACGGTTGCTAGAGACCATATACCAATACCATGTACCAAATGTCAGCCGGATCGGATGCAATTTGCTTCTCTTTGAGGCTTCGCAAGCCAAATCTGGAGATCGGTTTATATGGGGGCTATATATAATTATGGACCGATGTGGACCAATTTTTGCATGATTGTTAGAGACCATATACCAACACCATGTACCAAATTCCAGCCGGATCGGATGAAATATGCTTCTCTTAGAGGCTCCACAAACCAAATCTGGGGATCGGTTTATATGGGGGCTATATATAATTAAGGACCGATGTGGACCAATTTTTGCATGGTTGTTAGAGACCATATACCAACATCATGTACCAAATTTCAGCCGGATCGGATGAAATTTGCTTCTCTTTGAGGCTCCGCAAGCCAAATCTGGGGATCGGTTTATATGGGGGCTATATATAATTATGGACCGATGTCGAACAATTTTTGCACGATTGTTCGAGACCATACACTAACACCATGTACCAAATTTCAGCCGGATCGGATTAAATATGCTTCTCTTAGAGGCTCCACAAGCCAAATCTGGGGATCGGTTTATGTGGGGGCTATATATAATTATGGACCGATGTGAACCAATTTTGCATGGTTGTTCGAGACCATATACCAACACCATGTACCAAATTTCAACCGGATCGGATGGAATATGCTTCTGTTAGAGGCTCCACAAGCCAAATCTGAGGGTCCCTTTATATGGGGGCTATACGTAAAAGTGGACCGATATGGCCCATTTTCAATACCATCCGACCTACATCGATAACAACTACTTGTGCCAAGTTTCAAGTCGATAGCTTGTTTCGTTCGGAAGTTAGCGTGATTTCAACAGACGGACGGACGGACGGACGGACATGCTTAGATCGACTCAGAATTTCACCACGACCCAGAATATATATACTTTATGGGGTCTTAGAGCAATATTTCGATGTGTTACAAACGGAATGACAAAGTTAATATACCCCCATCCTATGATGGAGGGTATAATAATAAATTATAATAAGTCTATTGATTCCACTTATTTTGATTTCCGCCTTAGTGAATTTTTGGGTGATTTGTGCAACCCAGCTGGTTACAGAAAAGTATATCTTACTACTAAAGGGTGATTTGTTAAGAGCTTGATAACTTTTTTTTAAAAAAAACGCATAAAATTTGCAAAATCTCATCGGTTCTTTATTTGAAACGTTAGATTGGTCCATGACATTTACTTTTTGAAGATAATTTCATTTAAATGTTGACCGCGGCTGCGTCTTAGGTGGTCCATTCGGAAAGTCCAATTTTGGGCAACTTTTTCGAGCATTTCGGCCGGAATAGCCCGAATTTCTTCGGAAATGTTGTCTTCCAAAGCTGGAATAGTTGCTGGCTTATTTCTGTAGACTTTAGACTTGACGTAGCCCCACAAAAAATAGTCTAAAGGCGTCAAATCGCATGATCTTGGTGGCCAACTTACCGGTCCATTTCTTGAGATGAATTGTTCTCCGAAGTTTTCCCTCAAAATGGCCATAGAATCGCGAGCTGTGTGGCATGTAGCGCCATCTTGTTGAAACCACATGTCAACCAAGTTCAGTTCTT
This sequence comes from Haematobia irritans, assembly GCF_050003625.1. NCBI lineage: Eukaryota > Metazoa > Arthropoda > Insecta > Diptera > Muscidae > Haematobia > Haematobia irritans. The sequence continues at coordinate 152,059,228 of NC_134400.1, read as the reverse complement.
CCATTTTTGGCAACAAAAAGTTTGTTAGCATCGAACGATAGCGATCGCCATTCACCGTAACGTTGCGTCCAACAGCATCTTTGAAAAAATACGGTCCAATGATTCCACCAGCGTACAAACCACACCAAACAGTGCATTTTTCGGGATGCATGGGCAGTTCTTGAACGGCTTCTGGTTGCTCTTCACTCCAAATGCGGCAATTTTGCTTATTTACGTAGCCATTCAACCAGAAATGAGCCTCATCGCTGAACAAAATTTGTCGATAAACACATTTCGAACCGAACACTGATTTTGGTAATAAAATTCAATGATTTGCAAGCGTTGCTCGTTAGTAAGTCTATTCATGATGAAATGTCAAAGCATACTGAGCATCTTTCTCTTTGACACCATGTATGAAATCCCACGTGATCTGTCAAATACTAATGCATGAAAATCCTAACCTCAAAAGAATCACCCTTTATATGTAGACTACGTTACAAAACCAATTTGATATATAAATATAAACATTTAGGAATTGATTACTACTCTCAAATGCCTACTAACGCAGGTTATTAACCAATAAGTTTAATTATTTGCAACTAAAAACTTAATATTTTAAATAATATATATTTTTATGTTAACAATTTTTAATCCTCGAACTTATATATTTGAGTTATTTTATATTTGATTTCCAATTTTTGTTTTATATTTAATAAAAACTAACTAGGACTGCATAAACTTGACATTTAGTTACACCTTTTTCTTCTAGTTGATCTTATTACTTACGTTAGAGTATCATCTATAGGATCATGAACTTCTCTTCCAGACGTTTTTTCTTTCTGGCGGAAAAGGTCCTTTGTAAATTTTTTGAAAATTTGGCTTTTCGCATCGAAAATTTTTGAACCACTTAACTTATCACAGATCCAATTATACACGATTATTCGTCATCTTAATACCTTTCATTAAAGTACCAACAACGATATAATCGGAGATTATATCGTTGTTGGTCGAGATATAATTTGTTTAGAGAGAAAAAATAGGATATTTCAAAAACTGTTCCATAAAAAATTTTTAAACATTTTTTTTTCGAAAACAGCAGATCAAAATACATAAGAAAAGTCGATTCTCATCAAGTGTACATTTTCAGTGTAAACTAGTGTAACTTAACTTATTGCAAATAAAATGGCTAATCTAAATTTATAAATATTTTTTCCTTTAGTTTCGAAGACACTTTTTCTGGTTGTAGTGCTCCTATTACAGCATTACTCGCCATATTTTGATCCATTGTAATCGGCGATAGAAATCAATATTTTAGGGATTTGGTTGCCTGAGACAATCACCCATGTTCCGATATCCACTTCAATTCCACTTCCACTATTAACGTCAAATCCACGAACGTGAAAATTTGGTGTTCTGAATTCCACGGTGTTTTCATATTTTCGAATTCACCGCAGTGATAAAAACTTATGTTTCTATGCAAGTTAAACACAGCAAATGACATGAAAATTATTTACAATTATTTTTCCTACAAAATAAAAAATAAATTTTGATAATAATGCCGGTTGGATTCCTTTTAAGTGGAATTGATTCACATTAACCTTGAAGTGGATTTGCGAACATGGGCAAATAAGTGGCTATTTTACAAGCTTTGGTGTATCTACGAATAAGTGATTACATATTAGGTTATTATATGCTTTAAAAGCACAACTTATTTCATAGCCGAAAGTATGCCTGGGGAGAAGTACTTTCATCCTAGAACATGCGTATGTAAATGTAATCATCGCTCCGGATAATAAGTGGTTATTATTTTTTAAAACGGCTTACCTACAAGATTACCGGGTAATGAGAGCTTTTGTTGGGTAATTAAGTTTAAAGTTTCTATAGAAATAAAATTTTGACAAAATAAAATTTTGACAATATTTTCTATAGAAGTAAAATTTTGACAATATTTTCTATAGAAGTAAAATTTTGACAAAATTTTCTCTAGAAATAAAATTTGGAAAAAATTTTCTATAGAAATAAAATTTTGACAAAATTTTCTATAGAAATAACATTTTGACAATGTTTTCTATAAAAATACAATTTTGGTAGATTATTTTTGGCTCGAGTGGAAACCATGATTATGAACCGATATGGACCATTTTTTGTGTGATTGGGGATCGGCTATATATAACTATAGACCGATATGGATCAATTTTGGAATGGTTATTAGCGGCCTTATACTAACACCGCGTTGCAAATTTCAATCGGATCGGATGAATGTTGCTCCTCCAAGAGGCTCCGGAGATCAAATCTGGGGAACGGTTTATATGGGGGCTGTATAGAATTGTGGACCGATATGGACCAATACTTGTGTGTTTGTTAGAGACCACATTCTAACACTATGTTCAAAATTTCAACCGGATCGGATGAATTTTGCTCCTCCAAGAGGCTCCGGAGGACAAATCTGGGGATCGATTTATATGCAGGCTATATATAATTATGGACCGATATGGACCAATTCTTGCATGGTTGTTCGAGACCATATACTAACACCACGTACCCAATTTCAACCGGATCGGATGAATTTTGCTCCACCAAGAGGCTCCGAAGGACAAATCTGGGGATCGATTTATATGGGGGCTATATATAATTATGGACCGATATGGACAAATTCTTGCATGGTTGCTAGAGACCAAGTACTAACACCACGTACCAAATTTCAACCGGATCGGATGAATTTTGCTCTTCTAAGAGGCTCCGGAGGTCAAATCTGGGGATCGGCTTATATGGGGGCTCTATATGTAATTATTGGTCGATGTGAATCAATTTTTGCGTGGTTGTTAGAGACTATATACAAACACCATGTACCACATTTCAGCCGGATCGGATGAAATTTGCTTCCCTTAGAGCAATCGCAAGCCAAATTTGGGGGTCCGTTTATATGGGGGCTATACGTAAAAGTGGACCGATATGGACCAATTTTTGCATGGTTGCTAGAGACCATTACTAACACCATGTACCAAATTTCAGCCGGATCGGATGCAATTTGCTTCTCTTAGAGCAATCGCAAGCCAAATTTGGGGGTCCGTTTATATGGGGGCTATACGTTAAAGTGGACCAATATGGCCCATTTTCAATACCATCCGACCTACATTAATAACAACTACTTGTGCCAAGTTTCAAGTCGATAGCTTGTTTCGTTTGGAAGTAAGCGTGATTTCAACAGACGGACGGACGGACATGCTCAGATCGACTCAGAATTTCACCACGACCCAGAATATATATACTTTAGGGGGTATATTAACTTTGTCATTCCGTTTGTAACACATCGAAATATTGATCTAAGACCCCATAAAGTATATATATTCTGGGTCGTGGTGAAATTCTGAGTCGATCTGAGCATGTCCGTCCGTCCGTCCTTCTGTTGAAATCACGCTAACTTCCGAACGAAACAAGCTATCGACTTGAAACTTGGCACAAGTAGTTGTTATTGATGTAGGTCGGATGGTATTGCAAATGGGCCATTCGGTTCACTTTTACGTATAGCCCCCATATAAACGGACCCCCAAATTTGGCTTACCGATCTTCTAATAGAAGCAAGTTTCATCTGATCCGGTTGAAATTTGGTACATGGTGTTGGTATATGGTCTCTAACAACCATGCAAAAATTGGTCCACATCGGTCCATAATTATATATAGCCCCCATATAAACTGATCCCCAGATTTGGCTTGCGGAGCCACTAAGAGAAGCAAGTTTCATCCGATCCGGTTGAAATTTGGTACATGGTATTAGTATATGGTCTCTAATGACCATGCAAAAATTGGTCCACATCGGCCCATAAATATATACACCCCCCATATAAACCGATCACCAGATTTGACCTCCGGAGCCTCTTGGAAGACCAAAATTCATCTGATTCAGTTGAAATTTGGTACGTGGTGTTAATATATGGCCTCAAACACCAATGCAAAAATTGGTCGAAATCGGTCCATAATTATATGTAGCCTCCATATAAACCGAACCCCAGATTTGACCTCCAGATCCCCTTGGAAGAGCAAAATTCATCGGATCCAGTTGAAATTTGGTACGTGATGTTAGTATATGGTATCCAACAACCATGCAGGAATTAGTTCATATCAGTCCATAATTATATATAGCCCCGATATAAACCGATCCCCAGATTTGACCTCCGGTGCCTTTTGGAGAAACAAAATTCATCCGATCTGGTTGAAATTTGGTACGTGGTGGTAGTATATGATGTTTAACAACCATGCCAAAAGTGGTCCATATCAGTCCATAATCATATATAGCCCTCATATAAACCGATCCCGAGATTTTGTTTGGGAGCCACTTGGAGGAGAAAATTTCATCCGAGTCAGTTGAAATTTGGTACATTGTGCTAGTATGTGGTCGTTAACAACTAGGTCCATATCGGTCTATAGTTATATATATCCCCCATATAAACCGATCCCCAGATTTGACCTTCGGAGCCTCATGGATGAGCAAAATTCATCAGATTCGGTTGAAAATTGGTACGTGGTGTTAGTATATGATCTCTAACAACCATGCAGGAATTGGTCCATATCGGTCCATAATTATATGTAGCCCCCATATAAAACAATCCCAAGATTTGACCTCCGGAGCCCCTTGAAAGAGCAAACTTCAACCGATCCGGTTGAAATTTGGTACGTGGTGTTAGTATATGGTATCTAACAACCATGCAAAAACTGGTCCATACCAGTCTTAATTATATAACCCCCATTTAAACCGATCCCCAGATTTGACCTCCGGAGCTCTTGGAGGAGCAAAATTCATCCGATCCGGTTGAAATTTGGTACGTGGTGAAATTTGGTACATGGCGGCTAACAACCATGCCAAAATTGGTCCGTATCGGTCTATAATTATGTATAGCCGATCCCCAAAAATAATCTACCAAAATTTTATTACTACAGCAAATTTTGTCAAAATTTTATTATTATAGAGAATTTTGCCAAAATTTTATTACTATACAAAATTTTGTTATCATTTTATTTCTATAGAAAATTTTATCAAAATTTTATTTCTATAGAAAATTTTGTCAAAATTTTATTACTATACAAAATTTTGTCAAGATTTTATTTCTGTAGAAAATTTTGTCAAAATTTTATTTCTATAGAAAAATTTGTCAAAATTTTATTGCTATAGAAAGTTTTGTCAAAATTTTATTTTTATAGAAAATTTTGTCAAAATTTTATTTCTATTAAAAATTTTATCAAACTGAATTATATACGTATTTAATAGACCTTTTTTGTTTAATATATACCCCGTATGGACTAGACTATAATTGAGAAGACAGTGTTAAGAAATTTTAAGATACCTTGCCATCAGCAAGTGTTACCGCAACACAATTACTTCGATTGCGGATGACAGTCTTTAATACAAGTTACTACACGCAAAAAAATAATTCTTTCCTCCCAAACGAAATTTTAGACAAACAAAGTTCGTTTCTCATTTGCTTTTCGTTGAAAGGAAGTGTATTTGGAAGAAAAGTATATACTTTTTGTGATAAACGTTTATTCTTTTCCAGGATGTAAAAGCAATTTCATAAAGACTAACTCAAAAAATTTTTTTCTGGCTAATTGCATTTTCCCTCACATCTTTCTCACTTCCACGAAGTTTTTTAGTTCTTAGCACATTTTCTGTAATACAAACAATGTAGAAGAAATTATACGATTTTATAAATTTTTAAATTTTTTTACCTTTCGCCTGGACTGAGAATCGAACCGCGGACCATGCAATTTGTAAGGCAGCACACTATCCACTGAGCTACGTAGCTGTTATTGTCATCAATAGCTAATTATCCATATAAGTTATATTAATATAGCATAGCTTGCGGCGCCCACGAGCCGATTAAACAAAGTTTATTTGACAGAAAAATACATTTAGTTTGGGACCGTGGAGCAGTGGCTGCTACGTCGGACTTGCATGCCAAGGGTCGTGGGTTCGATCCCTGCTTCGACCAAAGTTTTTTTTTTTTTTTACATATATTCCAGATATGGTCGGAAGATTCCGAAAAAAGTTTCAACATTACATTCTACTATATTAAATTTTTACTATGAACTGTAAAATGTGTCTTATTAAAGACCTACACGCTCACAAAAAATCGCTTCTGTAACATATACTCCCAAACATATTTTGCTTCAAGCATATACATTTTTGGCTATTGCCCAAACATTTATATGTTTGATCTCTTCCAATATATAATATGTTTGAAAGCATATTGGTCTAAACAATATATGTTTGGGTAGTCAATTTCCAAACATTTTGTATTTTTGCATCCAAATTCAATAATGTTGTCTTCCAAAAAACAATATGTTATTATGTGAACATATGATATGTTTGGAAGCATTTTGCACCCAAAAATATTATATGCTTAAAAAAATTCTCCCAAACAATATTGTGCTCAAAATTTTATTTATTTATTTATATATTTACAATCATAATGAATTATGAAAATAAACAGGTAATATAGGTGCTAACAACATAGGTTTTCGACCTGAATGCTCAAAATTTTGTTTCTGCCTAATTGTATATTCCCCCACATCTTTCTCACTTCCACGAGATTTTTTAGTTCTTAGCACCTTTTTCTGTAATACAAACATTGTAGAAGAAATTATTCAATTTTATGATTTTTTTTATTTTAATTTTACCTTTTGCCGGACGGGGATTCGAACAGCGGACCACACAGTTTGTAAGGATCAAAGAAGTAGCTGATCAATTGCCCAAGGAAAAATAAAATGTTAATTTTGTAATAACAAGCAACAACCACCAACTTAATTCAATATCGCTCCCTGTTAAATAGCGCTCCAAGCTACTAAACACATATATGTTTATAGGCTATTTCTAAATTAATATATGTTTGCATCCAAGCATATTATATTTACAAACATTTTATGTCCCAAACATAATATGTTCTAACATATTAACATATATGTCCCAAACATGTTATGCTAGTTTATGAACATTATATGCTTGCACTCAAAAATATTGTGTTTAAAAATTTGTGTTCCAAACATATAATGTTTATAGCCAAACATATGAAAAACAGTCTTTTTCAACCGTGTAAAGTCAGAAAAGAACAGTGTTTGATATAAACGAAATGGGCTGTGTTGTTGGTTCAAAAATAACTCTTTTTATTGAAAAAATAAAAATTGTGTAACAAACGAAATATTTTGGTGATAAAAGTGTATACTTTTCGAAGCAATTCAAAAAACTCTAACAAAAGAAAAACGTTTTCGGTACGCGTTTTCCAAACGTTTTTTTTCTTTGCGTGTATGCAATCGATAGTGGAGGGTACATAAGATTCGGTATATACTTGTTTTTTTTTTTTTTTATCAAGATACAAAAAGACAAAACATTTAAAGACGATTTGATTAATTTTTCAGAATTATTAAAGCCATGAACGAAACGTTTTTTCTTGTGGATTAGGTCTTGTATGAAAAAAAATCCTAAGCATACCTTATAGGATGTTATTGATTGATTTTTAGATGGAATTCTTTCTGCCGACTATCCCTGTTGGTCATTAAAGCCCAAAAGGGAAAGTTTTAAATTGAATACACTTTTTCACCATTTATTTCAATTCGTTGCAGCTCATGTCAATTTGTGTCAATTTGTAATTTGACTCCTTTTTTGTTTTTGGTGTTTTTCTCTATTATTTTATTGATGCCTAGGACTTTTGCAAACTCCCATAAACCGATGTTCAAAGTTTCCTTTTACAATGAACTACTCATTCAGACATGAAACGTCTCTCTGCCAACACCTAATGATGTGTGATGTAAAATTGACATTTCTATAACACACCCTCAATTTGTCGGACATTTTGTGTGAATCGTCTGGGTAAAGGGGCATAACTGGTGACTATCACTTCATATGGATCCTTTTTTTTCATATCATCCCTTATAGTGAAAGCAAACCATATATGTATGTATGAATACCTTTTCGGTTACATTAAATCGTGAGCCATTCAAACTTACAATCATAATTTCATGCGTACATTGTCATACAATGTACGCATTGATATGAACATTCGGTGGGATATCGGAATCATTGTTCCTAGACGGTGTTGGTGTAGAAAATACTTATGGTTAATAATCTTAATAAATTCGTTGACATATTCATGTACATACACACACGCAAAAAAAAATAATTCTTTCCTCCCAAACGAAATTTTAGACAAACAAATATCGTTTCCCATTTACTTTTCGCTATAAGGAAAATTTTTTGGGAGAAACGTATACACTTTTTGCGATAAACGTTGACTCTTTTAAAGGACGTAAAAATTATTTCATACACACTAATAAAAATTTGTTTTTCTGGTTAATTGCACCTTCCCTCACATCTTTCTCACTTCGACGTTTTTTATACCCTCCACCATAGGATGGGGGGTATATTAACTTTGTCATTCCGTTTGTAACACATCGAAATATTGCTCTAAGACCCCATAAAGTGTATATATTCTGGGTCGTGGTGAAATTCTGAGTCGATCTGAGCATGTCCGTCCATCCGTCCGTCCGTCTGTTGAAATCACGCTAACTTCCGAACGAAATAAGCTATCGACTTGAAACTTGGCACAAGTAGTTGTTATTGATATAGGTCGGATGGTATTGCAAATGGGCCATATCGGTCCACTTTTACGTATAGCCCCCATATAAACGGACCCCCAAATTTGGCTTGCGAGGCTCTCAGAGAAGCAAATTTCATCCGATCCGGCTGAAATTTGGTACATGGTGTTAGTATATGGTCTATAACAACCATGCAAAAATTGGTCCACATCGGTCCGTAATTATATATAGCCCCCATATAAACCGGTCCCCCGATTTGGCTTGCGGTGCCTCTAAGAGAAGCAAATTTCATCTGATCCGGCTGAAACTTGGTACATGGTGTTGGTATATGTTCTCTAATGACCATGCAAAAATTGGTCCACATCGGTCCGTAATTATATATAGCCCCCATATAAACCGATCCCCAGATTTGACTTCCGGAGCCTCTTAGATGAGCAAAATATATCCGATCCGATTGAAATTTGGTACGTGGTGTTAGTATATTGTCTCTAACAACCATGCCAAAATTGGTCCATATCGGTCCATAATTACATATAGCTCCCATATAAACCGATCCCCCGATTTGGCTTGCGGAGCCTCTAAGAGAAGCAAATTTCATCCGATCCGGCTGAAATTTGGTACATGGTGTTAGTATATTGTCTCTAACAACCATGCCAAAATTGGTCCAAATCGATCCATAATTATAGATATCCCCCATATAAGCCGATCCCCAGATTTGACTTCCGGAGCCTCTTAGATGAGCAAAAAATATCCGATCCGATTGAAATTTGGTACGTGGTGTTAGTATATGGTCTCTAACAACCATGAAAAAAAGTGTCCACATCGGTACTTAATTATATATAGGCCCCATATAAATCGATCCCCAGATTTGTCCTCCGGAGCCTCTTGGAGGAGTTATATATATAGCCGATCCCCAATCACACAAAAATTGGTCCATATCGGTTCATAATTATGGTTGCCACTCGATCGAAAAATAATCTACTAAAATGTTATTTCTATAGAAAATGTTTTCAAAATTTTATTTCTATAGAAAATTTTGTCAAAATTTTATTTCTATAGAAATGTTTGTCAAAATTTTATTTCTATATAAAATTTTGTTAAAATTTTATTCGGTTCATAATCATGGTTGCCACTTGAGCCAAAAATAATCTACCAAAATTTTATTTCTTTAGAAAATTTTGTCAAAATTGTATTTCTATAAAAATGTTTTTAAAATTTTATTTCTATAGAATTTTTTTTTTAAATTTTACTTCTATAGAAAATTTTGTCAAAATTTTATTTTTATAGAAAATTTTATCAAAATTTTATTTCTATAGAAAATTTTGTCAAAATTGTATTTCTATAAAAATTTTTTTAAAATTTTATTTCTATAGAAAATTTTTTTAAAATTTTATTTCTATAGAAAATTTTGTCAAAATTTTATTTTTATAGAAAATTTTATCAAAATTTTATTTCTATAGAAAATTTTGTCGAAATTTTATTTCTATAGAAAATTTTGTCAAAATTTTATTTCTATAGAAAATTATGTCAAACTTTTATTTCTATAGAAAATTTTTTCCAAATTTTATTTCTATAGAAATTTTTTTTCCAAATTTTACTTCTATCGAAAATGTTGTCAAAATTTTATTTCATAGAAACTTTAAACTTAATTATCTACATATTTAATCTGGCTTTTTTAGTTTAATATATACCACGTATGGACTATGTGGTATATATTACGGTGTTAGGAAGTTTTAAGATACCTTGCCACCGCAACCCAAGTAATTCGATTGTGGATGACAGTCTTCAGTAGAAATTTCTACGCAATCCATGGTGGAGGGTACATAAGCTTCGGCCTGGCCGAACTTACGTCCGTATATACTTGTTTTTTTTTTTTTTTTTTAATTTACCTTTCGCCTGGGCGGAGAATCGAACCGCGGGCGGAGAATCGAACAGTACAAACTGTATGGTCCAACACAAACTTTATGGTCCACTGTGCTACGTAACTGTTATTGTCATCAACATCATCAACATACAATTATCGCACAAACAACGTAAACAGTCATGCCTTATATTTATAAAGCATAGTTTCCGGCGCCCACGAGCCGAAGTAAACAAACTTTATTAGACAGAAGCATTCTTAATTGGCCACCGTGAGTCAATGGTTAGCATGCCCGCCTCACATACAAAGGGTCGTGGGTTCGATCCCCGCTTTGACCGAACACCAAAAAGTTTTCTTTATACATATTTATAGCTAACACGCTAACTTCTGAACGAAAAAAGCCATCGACTTGAAACTTGGCACAAGTAGTTGCTATTGATGTAGGTCGGATGGTATTGCAAATGGGCCATATCGGTCCACTTTTACGTATAGCCCCCCATATAAATGGACCCCCAAATTTGGCTTGCAGACCCTCTAAGAGAAGAAAATTTCATCCGATCCGGCTGAAATTTGGTACATGGTGTTAGCATATGGTCTCTAACAACTATGCAAAAATTGGTCCACATCGGTGCATAATTATATATAGCCCCCATATAAACCGATCCCCAGATTTGACCTCCGGTGCCTTTTGGAGAAGCAACATTCATCCGATCTGGGTGAAATTTGGTACGTGGTGGTAGTATGTGATATTTAACAACCATGCCAAAAGTGGTCCATATCAGTTCATAATCATATATAGCCCCCATATAAACCGTACCCGAGATTTGGTTTTGGAACCTCTTAGAGGATCAAATTTCATCCGAGTCAGTTGATATTTGGTACATTGTGCTAGTATATGGCCGTTAACAACCAAGGTCCATATCGGTCTATAGTTATATATATAGCCCTCAGATAAATCGATCCCCAATCACACAAAAATTGGTCCATATCAAGTTCATAACTGTATAGAGCCCCCATATAGGCGACCCCCATATTTCAATTCTGGCTCTCTACGTACCGTGCAAAAGTCCATATCGATTCGTAATTATTTGTAAACTTACCTATGTTATACATACCTTTTTTGTCTAATATATACCGCGTATGGACTAACTAACAATTTAGAAAACGACGTTAAGAAGTTTTAAGATACCACAACCCAATTAATTCGATTGTGGATGACAGTCTTTCGTAGAAGTTTCTACGCAATCCATGGTGGAGGGTACATAAGATTCGGCCTGGCCGAACTTACGGCCGTACATACTTGTTGGACCTAAAATACCTTAACATTTTTATTTTTCAGCCAAATCGCATAAAAATTTGGGTCTCTAGACGCTCAAGAAGTCAAATCGGGAGATCGGTCTAAAAGGGGGTTATACCAAAACATGGGCCTAAATATAAACACCATTTTGAGTAAACCTGTACCCATAGAAAAAATCACTAACGGCGTGGTCATTTCAAAACGTTTCGTTCATGAAATTGAATCAGCACACATGTGTTGTCAAACTGGAAACAGACGGGGTCAATCTGACAACGTAAAAATGACACCATGCGTTGTCAAAACAACAACCAGCGTTCATGATCTAAAAACGTAATGGTTACGAATTTATAAACAAACAAACAAAAAAAAAACAATTTCCGATGCCTTGGCTCAAAACTGTGTTGTCTGCACCATACGCGTCGCCTTAGCACATTGCACCACCGGCGGAGTAGCCGTAGCAGCGTCTAACGATTATTTTACGACTTTTCATAGCCAAAGAAAAACGAACGCCATTCATCAAATCGTGAACGCCCGTGGACGAAATCGTGAACATTCCGTTTTGATTTTTTGTGAACATTTCCGTTTCATTTTGTCACCGTCTGTTCTCGATTGTGGAACGCAATTTTTTTCTATTAGTGTATTTGTGGATCTAACATATGTTATGTCTCGATTTTGAATTTCAGGCAAATCGCACAAAAATTAAGGTGTTTAGAAGCCCAATTTGGAGATCGATATATATGGGAGCTATGCCAAAACGTGGACCGTTACACATCATATTCACAACAACCTTTCGTGGACCTAAAATACTTTTACTTTTTTTAATTTCATACAAATCGGATGAAAGTTGGGGTGTCTAGACAATCAAGAAGTCAAATTACCAAAACCGATGGACCGATATTTTCACATTATAATCACCCTCTACGTTCCCTGAAACTTTCATATTAATCGCTATAGCTGTTTAGCGAGCTCAAGTAAATCGGAGAAGTTTAGTCAGGCAAAGAGGAGGCCCCCCTCCCCGACCAAATAGCAGATTTTTGTCTGGAGGCCACCCCATAAGTCCAACTTTAAAAAAAATGAGGTACCCTATTTCCTCCACATGATCACCTCCTACTAGGTCAGCCGGGAGTAATCCCGAATCCCGGGATTTTTCGGAATCCCGAAAAACTAATTCCAATGTGTTAATTGGAGGCTTTTGGCATTATTTATTAATAAATTGGAGCTTTCACTCAGTGCAAACGGCCCTTAGATTTCATACCCGACAAATTGAGTTAATAAACATGTATGGTACACCTTGAGTAAGAATTTATTATAGATGAGGTATGCTATAAAAAGCACAACTTCATCAACAATCGAACTAAACGATAACGCCCTCCTTTTAACAATGAGTTCATGTGAAATGGAATTTGTGCCATATAAAATAAAAATCAATGATAAAAGGTCCGCCGACAATATGGCAAGATCGCGTGTATCTGATAAAAATTTCGATGCCTTGATATTTTTAAGAAGTTACTTAAAACGATGAAGTACAAAAGGATTAACACAAGTGTACGAAAATATACCTAATCTAAGCAAAATCCTTAAAATGTTGTTCTGAGTATGATAGCGATATGAAATTGGGTTTTCATTTATTTTTGTCATAATTTTTATACCCTCCACCATAGGATGGGAGTATATTAACTTTGTCATTCCGTTTGTAACACATCGAAATATTGCTCTAAGACCCCATAAAGTATATATATTCTGGGTCGTGGTGAAATTCTGAGTCGATCTGAGCATGTCCGTCCGTCCGTCCGTCTGTTGAAATCACGCTAACTTCCGAACGAAAGCAGCTATCGACTTGAAACTTGGCATAAGTAGTTGTTATTGATGTAGGTCGGATGGTATTGCAAATGGGCCATATCGGTCCACTTTTACGTATAGCCCCCATATAAACGGACCCCCAAATTTGGTTTGCGAGGCCTCTAAGAGAAGCAAATTTCATCCGATCCGGCTGAAATTTGGTGTATGGTGTTAGTATATGGTCTCTAACAACCATGCAAAAATTGGTCCACATCGGTAAATAATTATATATAGCCCCCATATAAACCGATCCCCCGATTTGGCTTGCGAAGCTTCTAAGAGAAGCAAATTTCATCCGATCCGGCTGAAATTTGGTACATGGTGTTAGTATATGGTCTCTAACAACCATGCAAAAATTGGTCCACATCGGTAAATAATTATATATAGCCCCCATATAAACCGATCCCCCGATTTGGCTTGTGGAGCCTCTTGGAGGAGCAAATTTCATCCGATCCGGCTGAAATTTGGTACATGGTATTAGTATATGGTCTCTAACAACCATGCAAAAATTGGTTCACATCGGTCAATAATTATATATAGCCCCCATATAAACCTATCCCCAGATTTGACCTCCGGAGTCCCTTGGAAGAGCATAATTCATCCGATTCGGTTGAAATTTGGTACATGCTGTTAGTATATGGTCTCTAACAACCATGCAAAAATTGGTCCACATCGGTAAATAATTATATATAGCCCCCATATAAACCGATCCCCCGATTTGGCTTGTGGAGCCTCTTGGAGGAGCAAATTTCATCCGATCCGGCTGAAATTTGGTACATGGTATTAGTATATGGTCTCTAACAACCATGCAAAAATTGGTTCACATCGGTCCATAATTATATATAGCCCCCATATAAACCGATCCCCCGACTTGGCTTTCCGAACTTAAAAGAGAAGCAAATTTCATCCAATCTGGCTGAAATTTGGTACATGGTCTTTGTATAATGTCCTTAACAACCATGCCAAAATTGGTCCACATCGGTCCATAATTATATATAGCCCCCATATAAACCGATCCACAGATTTGACTTGCGGAGCCTCTAAGAGAAGCAAATTTCATCCGATCCAGTTGAAATTTGGTACATGGTGTCAGCATATGATCTCTAACAAATTTCATCCGATCCGGCTGTACTTTGGTACATGGTGTTGATATATGGTCTCTAACAACCATGCAAAAATTGGTCCACATCGGTCAATAATTATATATAGCCCCCATATAAACCGATCCCCAGATTTGGCTTGCGGAACCTATAAGAGAAGCAAATTTCATCCGATACGGTTGAATCGTGGTACATGGTGTCAGCATATTATCTCTAACAACCATGTAAAAATTGGTCCACATCGGTCCATAATTATATATAGCCCCCATATAAACCGATCCCCCGAGAAGCACATTTCATCCGATCCGGCTGTAATTTGGTACATGGTGTTGGTATATGGTCTCTAACAACCATGCAAAAATTGGTCCACATCGGTCAATAATTATATATAGCCCCTATTTAAACCGATACCCAGATTTCGCTTGCGAAGCCTATAAGAGAAGCAAGTTTCATCCGATCGGGTTGAAATTTGGTACATGGTGTTGATATATGGTCTCTAACAACCATGCAAACATTGGTCCACATCGGTCAATAATTATATATAGCCCCTATTTAAACCGATCCCCAGATTTCGCTTGCGGAGCCTATAAGAGAAGCAAATTTCATCCGATCCGGTTGAAATTTGGTACATGGTGTCAGCATATGATCTCTAACAACCATACAAAAATTGGTCCACATCGATCCATACATATATACAGCCCCCATATAAACCGATCACCAGATTTGACCTCCGGAGCCTCTAAGAGAAGTAAATTTTATCCGATCCGGTTGAAATTTGGTACATGGTGTCAGCATATGATCTCTAACAACCATGCAAGAATTGGTCCACATCGGTCCATACATATATACAGCCCCCATATAAACCGATCACCAGATTTGACCTCTGGAGCCTCTTGGAAGACCAAAATTCATCTGATTCTGTTGAAACTTGGTACGTGGTGTTAATATATGGCTTCAAACACCAATGCAAAAAGCGGTCCATAATTATATATAGCCCCCATATAAACCTATCCCCAGATTTGACCTCCGGAGTCCCTTGGAAGAGCATAATTCATCCGATTCGGTTGAAATTTGGTACGTGATGTTAGTATATGGTATCCAACAATCATACAGGACTTGGTTCATATCAGTCCATAATTATACATAGCTCACATATAAACCGATCCCCAGATTTGACCTCCGGTGCCTTTTGGAGAAGCAAAATTCATCAGATCTGATTGACGTACCAAAGTACGTGGTGGTAGTATATGATATTTAACAATCTTGCCAAAAGTGGTCCATGTCAGTCCATAATCATATATAGCCCCCATATAAACCGATCCCGAGATTTGGTTTTGGAGCCACTTGGAGGAACAAATTTCATCCGAGTCAGTTGAAATTTGGTACATTGTGCTAGTATATGGCCGTTAACAACTATGCCTAACTAGGTCTATATCTAAGTTATATATAGTTATATATAGCCCTCAGATAAATCGATCCTCAATCACACAAAAATTGGTCCATATCAAGTTCATAACTGTAAATAGCCCACATATAAGCGACCCCAATATTTCAATTCTGGCTCTCTACGTACCGTGCAAAAGTCCATATCGACTCGTAATTATTTATAGACTTACATGTACATACCTTTTTTGTCTAATACTCGTATATGGATCAGGTCAATATTTTCTTCAGTGTAGTTTGACTTTGTCGTCTGCATTCCTTAGTGAATAGTACTTACTAATCAGTAAGGTCAAATTATTTGCCTGTTTTTCAGCTCTATGTAGAGTCTGCATCAATATTTTTGCTCTGGTTACCCATCTGGAGAAAATATACTAAACTTTCGTATTGATTAAAGAGACCTAGATACCTTTAACCAAATGGTTTTTCCCATATTACTTATGAATTTCTTTATCCCGGAAAGAAATATATGTTACTCCAAAAATTTCTATTTTATAGCAAAACCCTTCTCATTATCCTTTCGTATGTGTATCTCTATGTTATATATGTGTGTTTTGTGTGTGTGCACACCAATTAACCAAGTACGGTGTGCAAATGGCTTCATTGTAATTTCTGTTAAAATATGACATATTTTATGAGCCACACGAGCCCTGCTATGCCAGTCTTTATCTGGGAACCCATTAAGAAGTTACGCAAAAGACAATTTGCATTTTTACTCCATGAATAATCTCCGCACCACCTTTACCTCCACCATATGCGAATGTGTGGAACCAAAAGGATTCTTTTGAGAAATTTCCACACATTCATTAAGAGCTTACTTACTCCGTATTCATCGTTACGAATATGCAATCTTATGGCATTGTCCTCGCATAATAAAAAGAAATTAGTTTCATTTGTAATTATTACAAGATTATCATCATTGGGAATTGGGAAGAAGGTAGTCGAATTTACCAAAGGATAGGAAAATAAGGGGATGTGATTTTTGTCGTGGCTCAGGATATAATGAAATTAAATTTTCTCCAAATGGTTTGAATGGGCAATTAGAACAACATTTTTTTTTTGGAAAATGTGAAACACACGGAAATTTTACCTGGAGGGTTAAAAACTCAAATACTGAGGATGTCAATTCGGGTTTTTCCATACTTTCACCTTTAATCAAAATCTCAGCAAAACAGAAAAGCTTCCAAAGTAGTTGGGATTCCTAATTTGTTATCCGGAAGTAGTGCAAACTTGGATCACCTCCAATGAATTTTACATGGGCTTGATGGATCCTTTGCATTGCTTTAGAAGCTGTGCCTTGGAAGTTTATTTAAATAAAGAAATGTAAAAAATTTAAAAAACAAAAAACAAGTATATACGGCCGTAAGTTCAGCCAGGCCGAATCTTATGTACCCTCCACCATGGATTGCGTAGAAACTTCTACTAAACACGGTCATCCACAATCGATTACTTAAGTTGCGGTAACGCTTGCCGATGGCAAGGTATCTTAAAACCTCCTAAAACCATCTTCTAAATTGTATGTAAGTCCATACGTGGTATATATTAAATCAAAAAAGATCGATCCAATACGTTTATAATTCAGTTTGACAAAGTAGACATAAAATTTTGACAAAATTTTCTACAGAAATAAAATTTTAACAAAATTTTCTATAGAAATAAAATTTTGACAAAATTTTCTATAGAACATTGGTACATTGGGCTAGTACATGACCGCTAACAACCATGCCAAAATTGGTCCGTATCGGTCTATAGTTATATATAGCCGATCCCCAAAAATAATCTACCAAAATTTTATTTCTATAGAAAATTTTGTCAACATTTTATTATTATAGAAAATTTTGTCAAAATTGTATTACTATACAAAATTTTGTCACGATTTTATTTCTATAGAAAATTTTGTCAAAATTTTATTATTATAGAAAATTTTGTCAAAATTGTATTACTGTACAAAATTTTGTCAACATTTTATTTCTATAGATAATTTTTTCAAAATTTTATTTCTATAGAAAATTTTGTCAAAATGTTATTACTATACAAAAATTTTGTCAAGATTGTATTTCTGTAGAAAATTTTGTCAAAATTTTATTACTATACAAAATTTTGTCAAGATTTTATTTCTGCAGAAAATTTTGTCAAAATTTTATTTCTATAGAAAATTTTGTCACAATTTTATTTCTATTAAAAATTTTGTCAAACTGAATTATATACGTATTTAATCGGCCTTTTATTGTTTAATATATACCCCGTATGGACTAACTTACAATTGTGAAGACGATGTTAAGAAGTTTTAAGATACCTTGCCATCAGCAAGTGTTACCGCAACCCAATTACTTCGATTGTGGATGACAGTCTTTAGTACAAGTTTCTATGCAATCCATGATGGAGGGTACATAAGATTCGGCCTGGCCGAACTTACGGCCGTATATACTTGTTTTTCATTAAACTTAGGACACAAATTTTTGAAAAATTGCGTCCCTCAGTTAAAGTCAAATGTGTTTGAGCTAAGACAAAATTTCGTTAAAGTAAAGAAACACATTTTTGATATAAAGAAATCGTCCTTAATATAACTGATATATTTAATCTTTAGAACTCTAACAAATTTTGTCCAGGTGACATTTAAATATATGTGTATGGAACATAAATCTTTATATACAGCACCCAACACATTAGACGAGTTTGATATGCCGAATATCGCACTGAAAAAACAGTGAACCCACCCGGAAGAAAACTTTCCGTTAATTTCAGAAAATTTTGAATATTTGTAGAAAATGTTAACTAAACAGTATTACAAACGTTGGCATCACGCCGATGTCATAAAAATAGGTAAATATTTTTCGACGAATTCAAGAAAATTTATTAGACATAACTAGGGTTTTTCACTTGTTAAAGAAAATTTTGTAGTTTGAAGGAAAAACTTGGAGTTCAAAATTGCAAGAATGTCTTTAGTGACATACGAAGTTCATGATGGACGCATTTTTGGTAAAATTTACAAATTTAAAGAAATTCTGAACTATTTTGTGGAAGACACGAATTTAGTTTATCTTTATGCTTCATTTGAGTATATTTTTTTCCTCGGTTTTAGTTAATTTAACTAAAGTACACAAAAAATTATTAGAGTAAATGAAACTTTCTCCAAACATAATAATTCCATGAACTAAAATAAAGTTAAATTGGCTTTAGTGAAATAGAGAGTTCACTTTTTTTTGAGTGCGGATATGGAAAATGTGCAGGGTAGGTGCGGCCCCGCCCAACTTTAGATTTTCAGGTAGGTCTCTAAAAAATTATTTTATTTATTATTATTTTATTTTAAAGAAACCGAACTTTGGCTGGGATTCAATACCAAAACTCTTAAGGGAATGTGAAAATCCTTCTTTTGTGTATACCATAAGTGCCCTTCCATTCCAGAGAAGGGGGTGCTCTCAACTTCAAATGAAAGTTGTTTTGTTTTCGCATTAAACGAAACTTTCTTTTGCAATTAGGTCGGGAAACTCCCACTAATCAAACACAACACAAATAGCAGCACATGGTCACGAGTCACGATTGTTGTCATGAACGACTCCCGTGGTCATATTTGTGGTTGGTTGACATCCCAATCATTTCCTCAATTAACTGTTTAGCTCCTGTCAACAGGCATGTGTCGAAATACTGCTATTGATTATTGGAACACAATTGACAGACAAATCAACAGCGGTTGACTGGTGTGATGGTTTTGGTTCCAGAGCCAAAGTTTGGATGGAGGTTTTATGGTGATGGCGGTATGGCGGTATGGGAATAACTCAATTCCAGTGAAAGTTAAATGATGCCGATTGTTATATGTGCCAGCAAGAACTTTTGTAGTCGTATTGATTTTACCACCCTCCCCCCACCGTTCATTTGGGAAAAATTTCATTCCAGTTGATAGAATACCAGCCTTGGCGTTTTCCTTTTTGCTGACGTCTAGCTATTTTGTTGCAAACTATATTTGTTTGGAGTTTTTTGTTTATTCTTCGTTATTAGAAACTATTGTGATTTGGGTTGACTGTGGTATTCAGATTGATTGGCCTTATTGAAAAGAGCCAATAAAGTTGTATGCTTCGCCAATTCCTGAGCTGGTCTAATTTTCCGACGTGATTTCCACATATGCATCCGCCATGCATGCCTGCGTCCGTAAATTGTGGTATGTGAATTTAATTTTGCCATTGTAATAAACTGTATTTTTATTGAATTTTGTTTTCGGCCATAATTTTCCCAGAAAACACGATGATTTTTAGAAAATCCATTCAAAAAAAAAAAAAACAACTAATTTAGAAATTTTTTCAAAATTCAATTTTGGTTTTCGAATATTTGTTGTTCCGGGGAAGCTTGGAAATGACTGAAGCGATTTACTTGAAATTTTCAGAGAACGTAGAGTGTGATCATTGGGTGAAAATCGGGCATTTCATTTTTGACAAATGGATCCATGTTCTCCGATTTGCTCGACATCTTCGGTGAAACTTGAGGGTGGCGTCTAGACAATAATTCGCTACTTTATTTTTAGCGATATTTAGCGGGGAGGCTGACCTCTTTGCTTGCCCTTCTTTTTATACCCTCCACCATAGGATGGGGGGTATATTAACTTTGTCATTCCGTTTGTAACACCTCGAAATATTGCTTTAAGAACCCATAAAGTATATATATTCTGAGTCGTGGTGAAATTCTGAGTCGATCTGAGCATGTCCGTCCGTCTGTCCGTCCGTCCGGGCTATATCGGTCCACTTTTACGTATAGCCCCCATATAAACGGACCCCCAAATTTGGCTTGCGAGGCCTCTACGAGAAGCAAATTTCATCCGATCCGGCTGAAATTTGGTACATGGTGTTAATATATGGCCTCAAACTCCCATGCAAAAATTGGTCGAAATCGGTCCATAATTATATATAGGCCCCATATAAACCGATCCCCAGATTTGACCTCCAGAGCCCCTTGGAAGAGCAAAATTCTTCCCATTCGGTTGAAATTTGGTTCGTGATGTTGGTAAATGGTATCCAACAACCATGCAGGAATTGGTTGCCTATCAGCCCATAATTATATATAGCTCCCATATAAACCGATCCCCAGATTTGACCTCCGGCGCTTTTTGGAGAAGCAAAATTCATCCGATCTGCTTGAAATTTGGTACGTGGTGATCGTATATTATATTTAACAACCATGCCAAAAGTGATCCATATCAGTCCATAATCATATATAGCCCCCATATAAACCGATCCCGAGATTTGGTTTTGGAGCCCCTTGGAGGAGCAAATTTCATCCGAGTGAGTTTTAGTTTGGTACAATGTGCTAGTATATGGTCGTTAACAACCATGCCTAACTAGGTCCATATCGGTCTATAGTTATATATATCCCTCAGATAAATCGATCCCCAATCACACAAAAATTGGTCCATATCAATAATTGTATATAGCCCCCCATATAAGCGACCCTCATATTTCAATTCTGGCTCCCTACGTACCGTGCAAAAGTCCATATCGATTCGTAATTATTTGTAGACTTACCTACACATACTTGTTTTTGTCTAATGTATATCACGTATCGACTAACTCACAATTTAGAAAACGATTTAGGATACCACAACCCAAGTAATTCGATTGTGGATGACAGTCTTTCGTAGAAGTTTCTACGCAATCCATGGTGGAGGGTACATAAGATTCGGCCTGGCCGAACTTACGGCCGTTTATACTTGTTTTAAGTATATTTAGTGAAAAAACTAAAATTCTCCGATCTACTTGAAATTTGTAGAAAACGTGGGGGAAGGTTATGAAATTAATATGGGGATTTTGATTTTTTGATATTTGAACATTTTGAAACTTGAAGAAAAATTGCCCGAATTTCATATCATCATAAACTTCTCCGTGCCCGACTGGAAACATAGATTATTTGAATGTACATGAAATAGGCTACTGAGTTTTCCAAAACGGAGGGATACCACCCCTTGCAAAATTAAGCTTGAAATTCACAGGAAATATGGAGGATGATTCAACGACTTGAATACTGTACATAATTCAAAAACAATGGTGGGAAGGAACCACCCTATCCCTGTCGTTTTGTAAAGACGGACTATTTTGCACCTGTATGTCATATGCTGGGATACGAACTTCAAGTAAGGAGAATTCGTCTGGACTCTTTAAAACCGTACAAATCTTTTTGAATTTTTTACAGAAGGCTTATCACAAAAATATGTTCACAGACCGATCGGATTCATATTTTGCATATTTCATTTCGTTGACTTTGAAAATTTAAGTTGTCGACAACACAGCCAGGCCGAATCTTATGTACCCTCCACCATGGATTGCGTAGAAACTTCTACGAAAGACTTGGGTTGGTTTACTTGGGTTGTGGTATCTTAAAACTTCTTAACATCGTTTTCTAAATTGTGAGTTAGTCCATACGTGGTATATATTAGACAAAATAGGTAAGTCTACAAATAATTACGACTCGATATAGACTTTTGCACGGTACGTAGAGAGACAGAATTGAAATATGTGGGTCGCTTATATGGGGGCTATATACAATTATGAACTTGATATTGACCAATTTTTTGTGATTGGGGATCGATTTATCTGAGGGCTATATATAACTATAGACCGTTGTGGACCTAGTTAGGCATGGTTGTTAACGGCCATATATGTTACTAGCACAATGTACCAAATTTCAACTGACTCGGATGAAATTTGCTCCTCCAAGTGGCTCCAAAACCAAATAACGGGATCGGTTTATATGGGGCATATATATGATTATGGACTGATATCGACCACTTTTGGCATTGTTGTTAAATATCATATACTACCACCACGTACCAAATTTCAACCAGATCGGATGAATTTTGCTTCTCCAAAAGGCACCGGAGGTCAAATCTGGGGATCGGTTTATATGGGGGCTATATATAATTATGGACTGATATGAACCAATTCCTGCATTGTTGTTGGATATCATATACTAACATCACGTACCAAATTTCAACCGAATCGGATGAATTTTGCTATTCCAAGGGGCTCCGGAGGACAAATCTGGGGATCGGTGTATATGGGGGCTATATATTTAATTATAGACCGATTTCGACCTGTTTGTGCATGGGTGTTTGAGGCCATATATTAACACCACGTACCAAATTTCAACTGAATCAGATGAATTTTGGACTTCTAAGAGGCTCCGGAGGTCAAATCTGGTGATCGGTTTGTATGTGGGCTATATATAATTATGGACCGATGTGGACCAATTTTTGCATGGTCATTAGAGACCATATACTAACACCATGTACCAAATTTCAGCCGGATCGGATGAAATTTGCTTCCCTTAGAGGCTCCGCAAGCCAAATCGGGGGATCGGTTTATATGGGGGCTATATATAATTATAGACCGATTTGGACCAATTTTTGCATGGTTGTTAGAAATCATATACTAACACCATGTACCAAATTTCAGCCGGATCGGATGAAATTTGCTTCTCTTAGAGGCTCCGAAAGCCAAATCTGGGGATCGGTTTATATGGGGGCTATATATAATTATGGACCGATGTGGACCAAGTTTTGCATGGTTGTTAGAGGCCATATACTAACACCATGTACCAAATTTCAGCCGGATCGGATGAAATTTGCTTCTCTTAGAGGCTCCGAAAGCCAAATTTGGGGGTCCGTTTATATGGGGGCTATACGTAAAAGTGGACCGATATGGCCCATTTGCAATACCATCCGACATACATCAATAACAACTACTTGTGCCAAGTTTCAAGTCGCTAGCTTGTTTCGTTCGGAAGTTAGCGTGATTTCAACAGACGGACGGACGGACGGACATGCTCAGATCGACTCAGAATTTCACCACGACCCAGAATATATATATTTTATGGGGTCTTAGAGCAATATTTCGATGTGTTACAAACGGAATGACAAAGTTAATATACCCCCATCCTATGGTGGAGGGTATAAAAACGAATAAATTAAAATTCTTTAGTACGGAAGCATTACCAAAATCATAAGAGTAAAAACAAAATTTTTGGAAAAAGGCATGCTTTTTTTCTCAAATATATAAATTGTTTTTAAAATTACACATACGTTTCGTTGATGACGTTAATGCTCGTGGTACACACAAAAAAATATTTTTTGTATTCAATCACGAAATTAATTTATCCAAATAATTTTTAATTGAAATGTCTTCAATCACAGAAATGATAGTATCAATTAAAAATTAATTGAAAGTCAATTAAAAAATTAATTGATCCAATTAAAAAAAAAAATAATTTATATATTCAATTTTTGTAATTGATTTTTGTTTCAATTAAACAATTTTAACAATTTTAAGTTTTTAATTGGAAAAATTTTTGTGAATTTTTTTTCTGTGTATTTGCAAAAGTTCCGGTATAGATGGTTCTAACAAATCTCCTTATCAATCTTGACTGCTGGATAAATGTTTACCCTGTACTGATCAACTTTAAAAAAAGCAATTAATCTTTATTTGGTTTTTAATGGTGGAAAAGTTTTCTCATTCCTATTTTTGTATTCATTTTTTTTTTTTTTGTTTGTTTTATTTGCTTCCCTTCAACATTTGCCCTTGGCTGTGGCTATGCCAGGGGGAAGCGGATTGTAAAACAAATGAGCTTTTTATGATAATCGAAGTTTTTATTACCTTCTTCTCACCTTTAATGTTTATTGGATTAACTTTGCCAGATGACCTCTTACACCTCGCGGAGTTTTCACTCTGAATGCTTTGTATTGGCTATGGATTGGGGCATAAGAGCAATGTCATGTACTGAGATTCCTAGACAAATATCCAGATTGCTTGCAATGAATGCTAAATTAGCAATAACAAATCATTGTTGCTGCATCAAAAATAAATTTAATTTCCTTTAGATTATCAGCTATATATCAACTTAAATGTTATTATTTAACCATTTTCCGTCACTGAGGCCAAGGAGATTTGTTTGTTGTGGTTTCATATAGCTGTAATGATATAGAGAGCGTCTAAAATAAAGGGTGATTCTTTTGAGGTTAGAATTTTCATGCATTAGTATTTGACAGATCACGTGGGATTTCAGACATGGTGTCAAAGAGAAAGATGCTCAGTATGCTTTGACATTTCATCATGAATAGACTTACTAACGAGCCACAACGTCGAATTTTCAGTGAATGGGCCCTAGAAAAGTTGGCAGAAAATCCGCTTTTTTATCGACAAATTTTGTTCAGCGATGAGGCTCATTTCTGGTTGAATGGCTACGTAAATAAGCAAAATTGCCGCATTTGGAGTGAAGAGCAACCAGAAGCCGTTCAAGAACTGTCCATGCATCCCGAAAAATGCACTGTTTGGTGTGGTTTGTACGCTGGTGGAATCATTGGACCGTATTTTTTCAAAGATGCTGTTGGACGCAACGTTACGGTGAATGGCGATCGCTATCGTTCGATGCTAACAAACTTTTTGTTGCCAAAAATGGAAGAACTGAACTTGGTTGACATGTGGTTTCAACAAGATGGCGCTACATGCCACACAGCTCGCGATTCTATGGCCATTTTGAGGGAAAACTTCGGAGAACAATTCATCTCAAGAAATGGACCGGTAAGTTGGCCACCAAGATCATGCGATTTGACGCCTTTAGACTATTTTTTGTGGGGCTACGTCAAGTCTAAAGTCTACAGAAATAAGCCAGCAACTATTCCAGCTTTGGAAGACAACATTTCCGAAGAAATTCGGGCTATTCCGGCCGAAATGCTCGAAAAAGTTGCCCAAAATTGGACTTTCCGAATGGACCACCTAAGACGCAGCCGCGGTCAACATTTAAATGAAATTATCTTCAAAAAGTAAATGTCATGGACCAATCTAACGTTTCAAATAAAGAATCGATGAGATTTTGCAAATTTTATGCGTTTTTTTTTTTTTAAAAGTTATCAAGCTCTTAACAAATCACCCTTTAAATCTGAATCGATTTTGACCATATTTGGCACATACAATAGTATCGTCAAGAGTACCGCTTGTGCAAAATTTGAAGTAAGCCAAGGCAAAACTCTGGCTTTTGAGACCATATAAGTCCAAATCGGGCGAAAGATATATATATGTGAGTTATATCTAAATCTGAACCGATTTTAACAAAATTTGACACACTTAACGATACTATTAAACGTACCCCTTGTACAAAATTTGAAACAAATCACGCAAAACTGTGGCCATATAAATTCAAATTGGACGAAAGATATATATGGGAGCTATATCTAAATATGAACCGATTTCAATCAAATTTACCAAGCATTGGTAGAATGTCAATTTTACCGTCTGTGCAAAATTTCACGAAGATCGGTAGTAAACTTTGGCCTCTGTGGTCATATGAGTTTAAATCGGATGAAAGATATATATGGGAGCTATATCTAAATCTGAACCGATTTGGATGATATTTTGCAAGATTTTCGAGATTCATAAAATATTTCACGAAAGTCGGTTGTGAAAGAATTTAATTCTAAGCCGATCGGTATACTAAAAGATGGGTCTATGACGACTATTTCTTGGCGTTACATACAAATGCAGAAACTTATAATAAAACTTTGACAAAATTTTCTATAGAAATAAAATATTGACAAAATTTTCCATAAAAATAAAATTTTGACAAAATTTTCCATTGAAATAAAATTTTGAAAAAAATTTCCATTGAAATAAAATTTTGAAAAATTTTGCTATAGAAATAAAATTTTGAAAAATTTTTCTATAGAAATAAAATTTTGACATTATTATTTTGACATTTTCTATAAAACTAAAATTTTGACAAAATTTTCTATAGAATTAAAATGTTGACAAAATTTTCTATAGAATTAAAATGTTGACAAAATTTTCTATAGAAATAAAATTTTTACAAAATTTTCCATAGAAATAAAATTTTGACAAAATTTTTTATACAATTAAAAAGTTGACAAAATTTTCTAAAAAATAAAATTTTGGAATACTTGTTGTTTTTTTTTTTTTTGGTAAAAAGTTCTACAAATTTTAATAGATTATTTTGGGCTCGAGTGGCAACCATGCTTCAAATCCATTTTTGGTTTCTACCATAAAGTTCGCAATGTTGCAATAGAAATAAAATTGTGACAACATTTTCTATAGAAATAAAATTTTGACAAAATTTTCTATAGAATTGTGACAACATTTCTATAGAAATAAAGTTTTGAAAAAATTTTCTATAGAATTTTTACAAAATTTTCCTTTGAAATAAAATGTTGACAAATTTTTCTATAGAAAAAACATTTTGACAAAATTTTCTATGGAAATAAAATTTTGACAAAATTTTCGATAGAAATAAAATTTTGACAAAATTTTCTAGAAAAATAAAACTTTGACAAAATTTTCTATAGAAATAAAATATTGACAAAATTTTCCATAAACATAACATGTTGACAAAATTTTCCATAAACATAAAATTTTGACAAAAATTTTCCATAGAAATAAAATTTTAAAAAAAATTTTCTATAGAAATAAAATTTTGACAAAATTTTCTATAGAAATAAAATTTGGACAAAATTTTCTATAGAAATAAAATTTTGACAAAATTTTCCATAAACATAAAATGTTGACAAAATTTTCTATAGAAATAAAATGTTGACAAAATTTTCTATAGAAATAAAATTTTGACAAAATTTTCTATAGAATTAAAATGTTGACAAAATTTTCTATAAAAATAAAATTTTGCAATACTTGTTTTTTTTTTTTTTTTTTGTAAAATGTTCTACAAATTTTAATAGATAATTTTCGACTCGAGTGGCAACCGTGCTTCAAATCCATTTTTGGTTTCTACCATAAAGTTCGCAATGTTGCTTTGATTTTTAGACATATATGGATTTTTGAGAAAATCGAAAATTCCCACGATATTTTCACAGGTAATAATAAGTATATAAGGCAAAAAGTAAGACTGACCGAATATTAAATACTCACCACCATGGAACGCGTGCAATAATTTTCATTGTGAACATCTCCTCGTGATGGATTTGTCATATATATTTGAAATTGCTGCAGATAAAAAATGATGAAAATCGGTTAATATTAGATCTGTACTAAATAGCAGATTCTTAGAGACTTTTTGATGGACATTTGAGACCATAAATTTTACATAAGAATTTCAAGTGAATTTGATGGAACATAACAATCTTTCAAGACAATCAAATGGCAGAGTTTTGGGATTTTGAAATTTGTATCATTACATTTTAGATTTCCAGGAAGTTTTTTTTTTAGTGTTTAACAATACGGTTTCTTATTAATTTTACTAGAAAATGATCAATTCGAAAAATCTCAGAGGAGTCATACAACAATATGTGTATTGTCAGGCTTATGAAGGTTGATATCTGGCATTTTCTTTTCAATAACGAAATAATACAATTTAAATTTATTTTGGTTCATGGAATTATTATCTTTGGAGAAAGTTTCCTTTACTCTAATAATTTTTTGCGTACTTCATTTAAATGAACTAAAAAACGAGAAAAAATTATACACAAATGATTCACTACATTTGTACTTGTAATAAAATAGTTCATTATTTCTTTAAATTTGTAAATTTTACTACAAATCCGCACACCTTGAACTTCGTATGGCACTAAAGACATTCTGGCAGTTTTACACTTCAATTTTTTCCTTCAAACTACAAAATTTTCTTTAACAAATGAAAAAAAAAAACTAATTATGTCCAATAAATTTTCTTGAATTTGTCGAAATATGATGTCAGCGATTGTAATACTGTTTAGTTACAATTTTATAAAAATAATCTAAAATTTACCAAAATTTTTCTTCGTGGTAGGTTCAATGTTCTTTCAGTGTAAAAGGTGTACACACTGCAATTATCAAACATTTGAAAATTGTAAGATTTCATAGCTAAAGTGTGATTGATACGACATTATGCTAAGGCCTTCTTTGTTGGTGCCAGTATAGCCAGGTTCAACTCCCGTCCGGAACGAGAAAGTTATTCATATTGCAAAAACAAGTGGGTAAAGTAGTACAGTAAGAGGTACATGCTTACGGGAGTTTTATCACTATCTTAAATGTAGTGTCTGATATTAGGAGCTATAGGAGCTACAGAGTTATTATGTCACTAATATTGAGTCCGTTATTGAAAACAAGTAAGGAAAGTCTAAAGTAGGGCGGAGCCGACTATATTATACCCTGCAACACTTTTTAGATCTAAATTTTCGACACCATATCACATCCGTCAAATGTGTTGGGGTCTATATATAAAGGTTTGTCCCAAACACATACATTTAAATATCACTCGATCTAGTAGACAGAATTTGACTTCTACAAAATCTATAGACTCAAAATTTAAGTCGGCTAATGGTGGAACACAATGTTAGTAAAAAAAAAACAATATGGGAAACATTGAAATCTGAAGCAATTTTAAGGCAACTTCGCAAAAGTTTATTTATGATTTATCGCTCGATATATCGACTAAGCAGTGGAGATTTTACAAGGAAAATGTTGGTATTTTGACCATTTTTGTCGAAATCAGAAAAACATATGTATGGGAGCTATATCTAAATCTGAACCGATTTAAATCAAATTTGGCACACGTGACTATATTACTAATTGTACTCCTAGTGCAAAATTTCAACCAAATTGGGCCAAAACTCTGGCTTCTGGGGCCATATAAGTCCATATCGGGCGAAAAATATATATGGAAGCTATATCTAAATCTGAACCGATTTCAATCAAATTTAGCACACATGACTATACTGCTAATTGTACTCCTAGTGCAAAATTTCAATCAAGTTCGGCCAAAAATCTGGCTTCTGGGGCCATATAAGTCCATATCGGGCGAGAGATATATATGGGAGCTATATCTAAATCTGAACCGATATCAATCCAATTTTGCACACTTGACTATACGACTAAGTGTTATGTTTGTACAAAATTTCAAACAAATCGGTATAAAACTCTGGCTGCTAGGTCCATATTAGTGCATATCGGGCGAAAGATATATATGGGAGCTATATCTAAATCTGAATCGATTTCTTCCAAAATCAATAGGGTTCTATTCTGACCCAAATTAGGAACATGTGCCAAATTTGAAGGCGATTGGACTTAAATTGCGACCTAGACTTTGATCACAAAAATGTGTTCACAGACAGACGGACGGACGGACAGACGGACATAGTTATATCGACTCAGGGACCCAAACTGAGCATTATTGCCAAAGACACCATGTGTCTATCTCGTCTCCTTCTGGGGGACACAGACGGACGGACAGACACCAAGAGCTAGATCGAGTCAGGAGGTGATTCTGAGTAGATCGGTACATATCTTATGGGGTCCAAAAACAATATTTTTGGTAGGCACATTTTTTGGCAGATCAAAGTTATTATACCCTGACCACTACGTGGGTTAGGATATAACTCGATAATAGAAAGTAAGAGTTTAAAAACAAAATGGATGCAAATAAAGAGTGATTTCTTTTTTAGTTTTTTTTTTTAAATCAGCAATCAAATGAACTTCCAAGGCATAACTTCTAAAGCTGTGCAAAAGATGCGAAAACGGAGGTCTTCCATTCTATGCACTCAAAAAAACATGCCCGGTTCTAAAAATTTTGTCTTTGCTTTAAAAATTTTGGTATTGATTCCGAGCCAATGAAGCGGATACTACAAGTAAGGATACTTTTAAGACACAATTCTCGTTTAAATAAATTTGGGTTTTGTGTACTTGTGTACTTCTAAGAAGAAAATTTTAATTTTTCGCTTTTTCAGCTCTTTTTCCTCATATGGTATCAAAGCCCTTTAAAAACGAGTTAACGACAACTTTATTTTCCAACTTAAGACTCGACTTCTATTAGAAATTATGTGATGTTTCAAGTAAAAAACGTCGTTAAAATAAAGTGTTGAAAAACATGTCCTATATTTGAACGATTTTTTGCTTTGTAGCCAAAATGCAAAAAGACAACAAATTTAAAGACAATTTCATTAAATTTAAAGAATTTTTTTGAATTATTAAAGTCAAATTGACCTTAGCCCAAACTTTTTTCATTCATGTTATGATACCCATTTTTAAGTGAAATCGCTTAATTATAAGGACAATACGACTTTATTGAAAAGTTTATCGACTTTTGGACAAGGAAAAAAAAACTTTATATTAGACAAATGCGTATTCTTTGCTAAGCAAAATTTGCATTCGTATTTTAAAGACATGAAATCTGTGAACTCACGACAATATTTTTTTCAGTGTGCCAACACCAAATTTTCAGTACTTGCAGATCACAAATTGGGGATTTATACAAATTTTTTTTGGAAGCTATTTTTTGTGGGAAGTCATGGTCAAAGTAACATACATTAGGTTCCTAAATTAAAGCATTTATGATTTACTTTAATTAGAGAGTCATATGCAAGGTCATTTTATC